>NC_068983.1:25199096-25205638 GCF_001194135.2 Octopus bimaculoides
GTGTGTGTGCGTGCGTACGTGTGCGCGTGCGTGCGTGTGTGTGTCTGGGTGTGTGTGCACATCCAATTCTTAATATTTTGTTCTAGTCCAGATACTAAAGTTCAACTTTATTAATACCTAATTGAGCACAGCCTTACCGTAAGGCAACAAACATACGTAACAACAATCAGTAGCATCCGATTCTGCGTAGACTTTGTCACTGTCTGAGAACGGTTCGGCTCCGTAGAAAAGCGAAGAGTGATGGAGGATTTAATAAATCAAGATGAAAAACAACTTTAACACCAAAGTCATCAAACACGCAGATACCCATGCTACATCCCTCATCAGACAACGCAAATATTCTAGAAAATGTTCCTCGCAAATAAGGTGTAGCAATGCAGAATTGCAGAATTGCAGAATGTCTCTGATCACGGTACTTAGAATTCTAAAGAAGGCTGTAATATCTAGATTTAAATTTTTCTTCCACGGCTCTGATATAACGTTTGATATCCGTACGACCATTGTTGTGATTCGCTTAAACGTGTGCATCATAAACAAAGCAAGATATATCACATTCCTTTCCTAGAGAACATTTAGATTTCTCTCTACATGTGCATCCGCGGCAGGCTTGTGTCGCCCGTTGCTTATTGATACATGACTTAGCAGAAGAAAAGGTAACATTTAACGTGTGTCTGTTAAAGATACTTTTCTATCTATGGGTTCTAGAGTAGTGGTTATTTATAAAGGTCAAGAATCTTCTACCAGTGAATCCAGTATCCCGTAGGGTCTTATTATAATGTAGCGCCGCTTTTCGGATATTTCTTTAGAAGAATAAGAATAGGCATATATATATATATGTATATATATATATATATATATATATACACGTTTTATTTATATGTGAAACCGTTAATTCAGACACGTTTATTTTCTCCGTTTTCTCTCCTCATTCCTTCCTGTGGAACAGCGTAAGATCGAAATGTCAAAAACTTTTCAGTTTTTCCTAAGCATCAAACTAATGAACCGCAATTGTTCTCTCACCTACCTCCGTGTTTTGATTTTGTTTTTTGGGCATTTGAACCATATATATATTCTCCCCGTTATCAGTTAGAAGAACTTTCTAGTAAATTATTAACGTCGTGAATATGCATCTTCTGTAAACTTTTCTTTTGTTTGTTGATAATAAACGTTAAATAGATCTCTGAATTTTGTGAAAATACTGATGTTAAAATTTGATCTGTGAAGTGAGTACAGTCTATTGAATCGACTCCACCGTTGGCGTAATATGTATTTTCATGGAGCGAAGACAGTGCAAGATAAACGAGACCTCGATAAGATTTGAATTCAAAACGAGTCACCATATAAATATATACCGTCTTATAATGCTTTAGCTTATTTCCATTTATAATTCGTTTAGATTTAATAATATGCATGTATATCAATGTGAGAGATTTTTCTCCCCTGTTTTATTTAAAATCACATCAAGTTTATCTCTTCATTCATTCAATTGGCTACTTACTTGTGCTTGAAACCTCTCAAGTGAATCGAGAGAAGTATTTTATAATCTCGCGAAGAAAAAAAAATTAAAAAGCTGTCGGAAACGGAGAATGAGAAAGTAAGATAGTGTGTGCGTGAGCAAGGAGAGAAAAATATTTAATTAGATAAAACTTTTTGTGAAATTTATTATATATTTTGTGTAAAATCTTGTGCTGCAAGGATATTACATGTATCTTCACATTTATGGTTTGAATCTACAACTAAAGATTTCCTCTCTTACCACATTTCTCAAACATAAAACCTAGTAGCATCGGCATTATCAACAATACTCAGATTTATACAACGTATAGATCGAAAAATTCTGAATGTAATGTTGGAATTTATAGTATATTATTTAATACTCCCTCGTGTGCAGATGTTTCGTTGATATTTAGAACAATATTTATCGCTCTTTGAATGTTTTTATGCTCCTCGTAAATATTGAATGATATTAATGTGATGCAGTTCCCAACTGTTTTTATTATAATTTATATTCTGATTTATTTGCAAGTATCGGTGCTATGCTCTCCTTTGTCAAAAGAAGTAATTTCCTCACTCCTGATGAATAGCCATCTTTTCATGTCAATCATACAATGAACTCGTAATGATAACATAAAAAAAGAACAAATACGTCCCTTTGTATTTGTCGTGAACTATTAGTTATTACTCATATGGAAGAGTGTCTTCAGTTAATCTAGACAGAAGTAAAAATATACGCTATAATGATTAGGAAACACCCAACCAAAGGAATCTTGAATATATCTGGAAACTGTATTTTCAGTTCGAGATCATTTTATAGTGGCTATTATGTTTAGCCCAAGGTCAGCCTGGGTCAAACAGTCATATATATAAACAAAAGAGTCCAATCTGTGATCGTCATGATGTATTTTTCAGCTACATTATTCAGTGATTATCTTTTTCAAGTCTATTGAGTGATATTTAAGAGAGATTTGTTTGCTACTAATGTCAGTTTGTATTAACCCATACTGGCTGGATCGATAAGTTGTTTATTAATAAAATAGATACGATAAGATTTAGACCTATTTGCGTCGGGGCACATTAGTTTTGCAGGGGCTCCTTACACGCAAGCATATCGTTAGAATCAACGCCTTAAATTTATATACCGAAATTATTGCATACATCTGTTTATTGTATGGAAATGAAATCGTCATATAATGCATTCAAAACGAAAAATGCAAAAAAGAAAGTAGAGAAATAAAATAATATATAAATAATATATCTATATTTTATTTATAAATATTTTATAAATAAAATATTTATTATTTAATTTATAATAAATATTCTATTTATTATAAATAACATATTTATAATAAATATTTTATTTATTATAAATAACATATTTATAATAAATATTTTATTTATTATAAATAACATATTTATAATAAATATTTTATTTATAGTTTTATATAAATAAAAGAAATTATGATGGTTTTTTAAGTAAATGATGGTTTTTAAATAAATACAATGTTTTCGAATAAAGAAAGTTAACAAACGTATTGTCTAAATGTACAGAACCTGTTTGTCCATTTAAGACAGAACTTTATTTCGTTTTGAAAATGTCATTCAAATGCTTTCCTTTCTTTCGCACCTATGCTTGTAGCCTAACCTAGAACTTCTGCATTTTGCATCAAGCCATGTTCTGAGTTACTGCTTTGGAAATAGCAGCTTTCAGTTCATCAGGTGTGAACAGTTTACTGATGGACATTGTCTTGTAGAAATAGCTGCAAATGAAATAATCCCGAGCCAAAAGATTAGGCAGTTGAGCCAGCCATGGCACCTCATTGCACTGACAACATACCTGTAATAATGTACATGGAAGCTCTGTGTGGGTAGTCACTTTGTTTTGTTGACTCACCCGCCCACCTTACTCTCAGTATGTTGTGTATTAATGCCAGGTCTGTTCAGTTATAGAAGGAAGACACCTAACATACAATAACTGGAATTCATTGTTACTGCATGTTCTCTTCTTTAAAATAAAAACATGAGAGAGGGATGCGCGGGTGAGTCAACAAAACCAAGTGACCACCCACACAGAGCTTCCATGTACATTATTACAGGAATGTTGTCAGTGCTACGAGGTGCCATGGCTGGCTCAACTGCCTAATCTTGGGATTATTTCATTTGTAGCTATTTCCACTAGACAATGTCCATCAATAAACTATTCACATGAAAATTTACTATGCAACACCACACACTTCATATTAACAGTTAAGGAATACTCACATTGTTGTCCGACTCAGCAAAAGTTTTGCCTTTTTCTATAACCAGACATAGAAATGTACTTTGTCAGCGCTTGCCACCTACTGTCCATATTGCAGACATGTCTCCCACAAATAAAATAAATCTGGCCAGTTATACATGTATGCAAATAATAAATGTGTGGTAGATAAAAATATACGTAAGTGCATACGTGCTAAACGTTATTAAGTGGCACTCCGTCGAGGGCTCCAGTCGATCCGATCAATAGAGCAGCCTACTCGTGAAATTAACGTGCGAGTAGCTGAGTTCTCCACAGACACATGTACCCTTAAAGTAGTTCTGGTGGAAATTCAGCGTGAAACAGAATGTGACAAGGCTGGCCCTTTGAAATACAGGTACAACAGAAACAAAGAGTGAGAGAAAGTTGTGGTGAAAGAGTACAGCAGGCTTCGCCACCACGCCCTGCCGGAGCGTCGTGGAACTTTAGGTGTTTTCGCTCAATAAACACTCACAACGCCCAGTCTGGGAATCTAAACCGCGATCCTACAGCCGCGAGTCTGCTACCCTAACCACTGGGCCATTGCGCCTCCACGTTTAACATTATACATAAATGTTAAATGCATTGAATGAATAGTGGCTTGGTTGTAAATGAGTTTTTAACAAATCCACTAAAATGTAAGGTTAAAGTCCACGAAACCAGGTAAACCTGTTACATACTGAAGATAAAATCATGACATTTATTTCAAAATTGTCTTAGCTTTATCAAACTTGTTTTTCGAATGACAATCAGGGCGCTTTCATTGGAAAGGAACCAGAAATATTTCGCTTCTGCAGCTCACCTACTAACTTGGCTTCGCGGACTAAAATACAATATAAGAGTTAGTTGAATTGTATGAATACCACACGATAATGAATACCAGGCTATGTATGAGATTTGGGGGACATTAATCGGATGGCAAATATATACAAAGTAGCGATGTATTACTGTAATTCCTCAAGGTAAGTTTACTTCATATTCCCTTTTCCAATCTATTCTAGTATACCTTTGGTATGAAAAAGTAGACTCGTTCCTAATTTTCGAAACTGTCATCTCTTTATTAACCGGATCAAAACGCTACTTGAAGAATACAGATCTCGTACAAGATCCCACGTACGAGACTATTTTATAGAGAGAGCAAGTCCTTTTACAATCTTTACATTTTTACTCTTTTCTTTTAGTCGCTGAGACGGGCCATACTAGAAACTTTTGTAGAATTCAGTCTGTCAAATCAATCCCGTACATGTCTTTACGTCCTTATATATTTTCTTTCGGCATTTAGAGTAACCGTACCTTTCACGTGAATATTGAATACTGAGAGGAAACTCACAACTCCTTTGGTAGAACGTACATAATTTCCAGAGGTCACTGTAAATGTAGGTGTACAATAAGTAAATTGTGGTGATATATGATGCACTTTAATAAATATTAGTTGCACAGTTAACGTGAGATTTCATTGCGATTGATGTGAGGTTAAATCGAATAAGATCATTTACGGCTATACGATTCATTGTTTAGGGACTAGAAATTTCTTTCTAATTTGAAACATCCTGGATCCCTTCCTATTTGTCGAAAAAGTATTAATATACTGTGGAGTTTTGTAGCTGATCAAATAATGCTTTGAGAGGCCAGTCTTAAAAATTAGATATTCTAGGTATTATTTTATTAAGGACAATACGTACGTATACGCTCACGTTTCTCTCTGTCGTTGAAGAAACATTATCCTATTACGCGATTCGTTTGGCATTGAGGTATCACAAATCGATGGAAAAGTACTCCTATCTAGTGGTCAGTCTTCAATGGGCCCAAATTTTGTCTTGTTCAAGAGCGAATTGTTAGGCTTCTTACAGAATCATTTCACATTCTAGATGCTTTCTTTCATTTGAATCTGCCCACATAACTTCATATGAAAGCGTTATCTATCATTATCGATTTGAGGATACACGGAGGCACTTGTGAGTAATTAACAAACGGAAGACGAAATTTCATTATACATGCTCAGCAACAGAGAACTAAGATTTGTGTACAGATAATTGTAGCTGTACCGTTGGTTTGTTGATAGTGTTGTTTAAATGCAACTAAAGAGAGAGAGAGAGAGAGAGAGAGAGAGAGAGACAAACAGGGGGAGAGAGGGTGGAAGATAGATAATGTGAGGTATGGAAAAGGGAGAGGGACATAGGGGAGATAGGGAGAGAGAGAGAGAGAGGAGGAGACGTAGAGAGATAAGAGAGAGAGAAAGAAAGAGATATAGAGATAGATAGATAGATAGATAGATAGATAGATAGAGAGAGAGAGAGAGAGAGAGAGAGAGAGAGAGAGAGAGAGAGAGAGAGAGAGAGAGAGAGAGAGAGAGAGAGAGAGAGGTTGATATCGATGACAAGTAGTAGCAGCCTCCACCTACTCAAATGCCTGTCTTTTCTGAAATACTGGAAAGATAAAGTTGCCAATAATTTCGTTAGTACTAAATTATCTCTTAAATTCTGCATGAATTCTGTTTTGACTCCAAAATGCAGTATTTCCGTAGCAGCTTCTATCATCAACATGGTAATTATTATTATTATTTTTGAGTGAGAGAGCAGTGCATGCAATCAAAGTTGTTGTTGTTGTTGTTGTTGTTGTTATTATTATTATTATTATTATTTTATGTTTGACTTTTGTTTTGCATTTGTACAAGTTGGATCCAAGTCTCACCCAGAGACCTCAAGAGACAACAAGTTAGGTCTCTGGGTGAGACTTGGATCCATTATTATTATTATTATTATTATTATTA
>NC_068983.1:25205879-25210842 GCF_001194135.2 Octopus bimaculoides
CCAGTTGTGTACTGCGGTCAATCAAATCGGCTGCCCCCCCCCTTCCTCCAAATTTCAGGGCCTTTGCCTAAAGTAGAAAGGTTTATTATTATTATTATCAGTATAAAGGCGGCGAGCTGGCAGAATCGCTAGCACGCCGGGCGAAATGCTTAACAGTATTTTGTGTGTCTTCATGTTCTGAGTTCAAATTCTACCGAGGTCGACTTTACCTTACATCCTTTCGGGGTCAATAAATTAAATGCCAGTCAGGTACTGGGGGGTCGATGTAATCGACTATCCCCCGCCTCACAAATTCTAGGCTTTGTGCCTATAGTAGAAAGGATTATTATTATCATTGTTGTTGTTGTTATTATCATTATAAGGGTGGCGAGCTGGTAGAATCGTTAGCACGCCGGGCAAAATGCTTAGCGGATTTCGCCTCTCACTCTAATTTGTGTTCGAATTCCGCCGAGGTTGAATTAGCCTTCCATCCTTTCGGCGTCGAAAATTAAGTACCATTTCAAAACTGGGGTCGATGTAATCGAATCATTCCCTCCTCCAAAACTACTGCCCCCGTTGCAAAACTTTAAATCATTCTTCTTCTTATTATTATAATAAAGGTGGCGAGATGGCAGAATTCTTAGCACGCCGGGCGAAAAGCTTAGCGAATTTCGCCTGTCATTACAATTTATGTTCGAGTTCGACTTTCACTTTCATCTTTTCGGCGTCGATAAATTAAGTGCCAGTGAAACTATGCGGTCGATGTAATCGACTAGCAACTGGCATGTTCGCAGCACAAAAATCTATTACTAGCACATAAAAAACATGTATTATGTCTATTAAATACTATTTATCTCTCACCAGACGGAATACTTCTTTTGTTGATATTACCATCACGGAACAGTACACAAATATATATATATATATATATATATATATATATTCGTTTCGTTTCCTTTTCTTTTTTCCTTTTTCTTTCTCTTTTTTCCACCATGCCCGATTACAAATCTGTTTTCCCCAGCCAGTTGCCATGCTTCATCGCTAAATCCACAAGTTATTTTTTTATTCTCTCTCTGTTTGTTTTCTCACATTCCTTTCTGCTGAAGAGCATAGACTCGAAACGTAAAACACTTACTTTTCCGAGCGTCAAACAATTACACCTGCTTGCTGTTCATACACCTGTCTTCGGCTTTTGTTTTTCTGTAAATTTCAACTATATATTATACACTCACGTGGTCAACCCAGTTTTATCCTGTTTTAACCTCCTATTTTTGGACTTACACATCTCAACTACTGCCTGAACTTTTGGCACCTCTCCTCATTTAAATACCAGCACTCCACTCGAATTACCACTGGATATACTTACGGATTTCACTGGTCTCTTCCGTTGATGAACAGTCGCTCCAGTATACCACGACGTCTGAACGGTTTTGAACTATCGATTTTTCCATACACCATACGTTGTTACTTAGCCTTTCTCTCTCGTTTTCTTGTCCTCTTCACCTCCCCTTCTTCTTTTCTTCTCCTTTTCTCCTCTTTTTACTTCTCTTTTTTCCACCATGCCCGATTACAATTTTTTATTCCCAACCAGTCGCCATTCTTGATCGCTAATCCACAAGATTTTAAAATCTGTCTCTGTTTATTTTCTCATATTCCTCTCTATTGAAGAACGTATGCTCGAAACGTAAAAGACAGTCTCACTTTTGCGAGTGTCAAACTAATACATCTGCTTGTTGTTCATTCACCTGTCTTTTTCGTTTTTTGTTTTTCTGTAAATTTCAACTATATATAAATATATATTGATAGAAAAGACAGCAAAAGAAAGAGAGACCTTGATATTATGTAAATAGAATTGAGGGGCACATACATTGGTAACTGGAGAAGGAGATATAAGTTAATTAGAAAGGACCAACTTGTAGTACGACAGGATTTCTTCAATCCATGGAACATTGGCTATTGCTGTAGAATAAACAGAAATGGTAGACGGCTCATCTGTGGGTCAGATGTTGGACTGTGTTTGCAGGCATCCTCATGCCATTCGTCGGTGATTTAATTTTCAGTGATGCATGTCTTTCGCTACTGCTGTTATTAAGTAATAAGTCTTACGGACATACGCACGCTCAAACACAAATAAACAAATATCTGAGAAAATATCTATGTCCACCTAAAGGTAGATGTACCGTTAGAATAAACTTTACTGCGATAGATACCATGGGAGAAATTTTCATACTGGTTTTTATGGTGCAAAATGTAATCTTGTTTATATTGCTAGCAGTGAGATAAATCCCTGCCATTTCCAGCGTCGAGATCATCGGCCACATGATTTCGAACTTCCTTGGTCTTGCCAATGATGGACACTCGACTGCTAGAGATAGCAGCGACTCATCTCAACGCCAGTGATATACAGAATAACAGTTTCAGAAAAGGCACTGGTGCCACGATTAGCCAGTAAGCTTGTGAAAAAAAAAAACAAAGAAAAAAACAGTGACCTTGTTAAAAACAGAACATCTACGCTTACGTGGGTATAGGTATTACTTCTTGTTATTAGTACTGGTTTTAATGCTAATATATATTTTTTCATCTGCGAAGAAGTTAAAACTTTTAACGCGGTGGCCATAGAATATGCCAACTAGATATAATTATTTGTTTGGGTAAAAGTAGTATTAGACATTGGCAGATATTATTTTTAAAATATTGTAATTTACGTTAGGCAAGTCTAGCATGTTATCCTCTTATGAGATATCCATAGCCAAGCATAGGCTTTCTTATTTGCCAAAGTAGCGAATGGAGAAATCAATAAGTATCTTAGTATACTAAATCTGCCTTTGCAAGCGCCGTCGAATTGGAAAGTATGAAGCTGATGAAAGATGGACAACAACATAAAAATAAGGAAATATGTTTACTCTCATCTATCTGATGATTAGGTTAAAGGAGAAGAAATAGATTAGTAATAGTCTAGGTGGAATATTAATCCAAGTGGGATGGAGGCATATGCGTTTAAGTTGTTAGCACTTTACAAAAATCTATCGCAGTGAAATGAAAGCTTAAATAGAATATCACTGGCATATTTTACTGTGTGAATAGACTTATATAGATTTTTTTATTAGAATGTCCCAAACAAGCCGAGAAGCTGCTTTGAGTTAGGGACAATGAAGAAGGAGAAATTAAGACGAAAGGAATAACTTTATGTTTCATTAGAAAGAGTTTTGGCCATCAGAAGTACGAAAACAATGAGATGGAAGATAGTTTCAAAGTCTGCCATTTCGAAGAAATTAACTACGACCGTAGAAATATTTCCTTTTTCGTGGAAGTACAACAGCATCTGGATGAAAACACTGTGAGTTTCAAGTTAGTCAAGATGGCACAAAGTGATCTGAAACCAAGAGAGGAAATTCATCAGAGTACTTCCTTTACAATAAGCATAGCACCCCCCCCCAAAAAAAAAAAAACAACAAAAGAAAAACAAAGACTATGAACGTCACATCGATGTGACAAGGGCTGCAGAGTTGATGCACGAGAGGGACCAATCAAATTGGTGACCCGCTTCTCAATCCAGTCGAGTAGATCGATCCAAGTTACACAATGGTGCACATGGCCAAATATGACAACACTACTCTATACAGGGACGACTTGGATGTGAAATAGTCCTGTGACCTAAACAATGACCCAACCTATTTCTTTCACATATTTTATTTCAAAATAATACATTTACATAAAAAAATGTTTCTATCCGTGAAAGTATTAAATATATAAGACCAAAAGATATTTCACTTCAGATGCATGTTAGAATAATATTTGAAATAAAAACCCCAAGAAACAAATACAAAACAAAACAAAGGAAATAAAAGTCAGCGGCCGTACGCAGAACGGTTTCTAATTCACAAGATAAGATAAATTTCTAAAATCTTTTCTTTGAATATGATTCCTTAAGAATATATATATATATATATATATATATATATATATATATATATATATATATATATATATGTATGTATGTATGTATGTATGTAAGTATTAAATGTTCTTAAGACTATTTCGACAGAAGAGCGACACAAGAAAAAAGAAAATAACAAGAAGTAATATAAACAATAACAGAATGAGGATAATAATCTCTTCCCTTAAATCTACACATTTTTCGCTTCTTTTCACAGCAGTATTGGTGTTGCGTACATACATACCGACTCAAGAACAGCTGTACGCATAAACACGCGCACACAGTCACACATAAACATGCACGCGCGCACACACAGACACAGACACACACACACTCACACCACGTACACACACAAACATAGGGAGATATCTGTTATGTACGCATACAGTGTACGTACATACACACACACACACACCGCACATTTACACGCACATGTCTGTGTATGAATTGTTTGCGGGCGATTGTATGCGTGAAGATGTGTATGTGAAAATGTTTCTTTCTATATGTACGTATATAAATACATACGCATATACACACCCGCACACCACCCCTCTAACGAACACACACAAACAAACAGACACTCATAAACGAGTGGACACACTCAACACCTACACGCACACACCTAAGAATAAGATTGTATATACGTAGAATAAATTACGTGTATTAGGTGCACAAAAGTTTGTATGTTTCTACTTACAAGTTCAGCGGTTATATTTCAAATAACAATACTTATGCACAAGAATACACACGTAGAGAGTACACAGAAATATAAACAGACACATGCATACTTTGTGTATGTACTAGCGTGCCTGTGTACATAGTGTAGAGTACAGAAAATATTTTCTTCCTATACTCAACATGCACTTCCACACACGTGCACCATATATATTTATACATGCAAGCACAGACATACAAATCCATCCATATATATATATATATATATATATATATATATATACTCTTTACTCTTTTACTTGTTTCAGTCATTTGACTGCGGCCATATTGGAGCACCACCTTTAGCCGAGCAAATCGACTCCAGGACTTATT
>NC_068983.1:25211976-25215198 GCF_001194135.2 Octopus bimaculoides
ATATATATATATATTATACATTATATTTTTTCCCTCTAGTTTAAGCTCAGAGATGTGGCCATGCTGATGCACCACCGTTTTGCTACACTGTTATTACCTCCTCCAATATGTGGCGCTTGGTGAAGAATGGAGTTTGATGTAGCTACCCACATTTGCACCTCTTACTGTGAGGTAGGTTCATCTTGGACTCTCGACAGGACGAGGTCCAGCTTTGATTTAGAAACGCCTACATCTACTTTGTGTAGGTTTCTCAGGCTCTTTGGGAGAATATTAAAATGTTGTGGGCCTCTGAAACCCAAGCAGTTGCAGTAACTGGTCCTGAAGCGTGATGGTGTTGCTGAGATCTTTGGCACTATGCAGTGTCGTCCCGTTCTGGCATTGGTGTAGCTTTCAATGCCAAAATTTGGCACAATCCCTTCCAGGATCTTCCAGATGTATATTACTGCATACCTCTCCCGCCTTCACTCCAGGGAGTAGAGTCTTAGCTATATCTATCTGTATATGTATATATGTGTGTCTATCTATCTATCTATCTATCTATCTATCTATCTATCTATCTATCTATCTGTATATATATACACACAAACACATACATGATTGACTGTGTGCATGCAACAAATGTACGAAATATGTGTGTGTGTGTGTGTGTGTGTGCAACAAAGATCCCTAAATTCCTGTTTTATTAAAACGATCTCTGTTGCTAGATGTATCATAAGTACGAAACGACAGTTATAAGCATTCTACACATGAGAAGGGGAGATCATCTCAAGAAGCAAAGAGTCTGCAAAGTTCACATGCCATTAAAAAAAGGGGCAGTCCTATTGTTCGGACACAAAAGGATTGTCGTGGACATATATGTCTTGTTGAATAGTCTTCATCAGCACGACAACTGTTCAATCTAATCTCCAGCTGCCCCGCCTAAAGCTGAATGCAGTTTAGACTATCAATCTTCCGTGAGACACTTTTGCGAAGTTTGAAGTTCTTTTTCAATACTCTTGCATCGGCTCGAAGATCGTTATACTCAACGTTTACAGATGCTAGTCAATTACATTATTTACATTCGACGGATATTTGTCCTCATCTTGTTTGTTGTAAACACATCGTTTCGGCTGATATAGCCTCAAGCCTGGGGAAATTTCGAACCTGGGTTCTCATTCCTAAAGTATTATTATTATTAGTGTTCAGGTCACTGCTTGGAATCGAACTCGGAATCTTGGGGTTAGTAGCCCGCGCTCTTAACCACTACACCATATGCCTGTAGGCAATTATTGAGTGAATTTTAGGGCTTATAAATCTAATATTTTTCTAGCATTCCTTAATACCGGTTCCCATATGCTGCTCATATCTGCACTCGGTCTGCTTCGGAGGTTATTGTGTCCCAGCATATGTGCTGCTTTTTTATTTGTATTTTCCAGTGGTGTTCTCTGTCTATTATTTTAACTTCATCCCACAGTGGGAGGTGGTCTCCATTATTCCATACCTGATCAGCTATACCCGATTTATCAATATCTCCTCGTGTCACAGCTTTGCGATGTTCGTCTACCCTTATTTTGAGGGGCGGCATGTTTGGCTTTGTATAACCTACCACAACTGAATGGGATGGAGTACACGCAGTCTTTTGTCCTATTCTCTTCTATCGGTGATTTTACTCGAAAGAGATATTTGCGAAATGTTGTGTTAACAACAAACAAGATGAGGACAAATATCCGTCGAATGTAAATAATGTAAATAATGTACAGAATTCATCATCTCTTAAAGATAGAACTGTAGTGTACAACTTGTTTTGATGCAATTGCAGAAACATTTCTCATTAACTTTCCAACAAAGCGGCATGTTTCACAACTAATTGCTTATTCTGGGATCGCGACATGCCATCAAATAAGGTAGTCGATGCTACAATGCCTTTCAGTTGCATCTTGGTGGTGAATGGAAATGGAGCATTCAATATCAGCAGACGATATTGCATAGTTTCTAAGACGAGGAATTTTTCTTTGTGATGAATGAAGAAATTTTTAACAACTGGCGACAAATATCTCTGAGTAGATCTGAGTAGATCGAAGCGAAAATCATAGGGAAGGGTCATTTCAGGTTTGAATTATGATATCTAACATATATCGTCTGCAGGCTAAGGGAGGAGATAAATATATTTTTTAGATAAATACGAACATTAGAACTCATTTCCAAGGAGATCTGGGTAATTTCCATACATATTGCTGAAAATAGACAATGGAAAATTCGAACCAGATAAAGAAATTTTTTTCTGGAAACAGCTAGTAATATTTCATTTTCTAATGAAAAAAAAATTTGGCCTTACTAATCCTTTCCAATATTAACAGAAATGCAAGTTTTTGAGGAAAAGTACATTATTAGATAGAAAAAAACAAAACAAAATGTAAACAGTATCAAAATTAATTTTTGTAATAGCTACCGAGTAAGCAGCACTAAGACATGTCTACTCGAAAAAATCCTGACCGACTCTCGCAAAGTATTTCCAAATTCACTGTAATTTCCAGAAGTTACAACCTATTGAATAAATTAGGATCCATCATAATAGTTCAATAGAACAATACTGGCGAGTAAAAATACCAAGTCACATATAACTGGGCATATGGATTTCGATTGTGGCAAAAACTGCATTCATTCCGAGAATCTCAACATATTCTTACCGATATGCCATTTCAGTTCAACATATTGCAAGACCCCACAATGCAAAGCTTCACTATAACAATTAAGAAATGCTCTTCTATCAGGGACAGCTACATTTTGGACGTTGCCGTGTTGGAAACAAGAGCAATGTTTATGTCAGTGTTCAACGAGAAAAAAACTAAGAACGTTGCTTACCATGAAGCCATTTGCTGAAAACGTTTTCTCTTAGATCTGTAGTATAATATTCCTTTAAAATAGATTTGGATAAAATTCCTTGACGATACATCAAAGTATTCTACTTTCTGATCATTTAATGTGAGAACAAGGCTACTGAACTTCATCAACTGGGAATCAGAATCGCTCACGTCTCTATGATAATCCAGTTCTACACAGTAATATGAAAGCTTATATAAAACAGTAGTATTATATGGTATTGTATATTTAAATATGTATACACACACGCACGAGCAAGAAATCTAGATATATATGATTATAGATATCTATCTAACTATCTGTCTGTCTATATATCTATCTTTATATATATATATATATATATCTTTATATATGTATATATAT
>NC_068983.1:25215241-25215950 GCF_001194135.2 Octopus bimaculoides
TGTGTGTGTGTGTGTGTGTGTGTGTATATGTATATATGTACATATATATATGTATATATATATGCATATATATGTATATATATATATATGTGTGTATATATATATATAAAATATATGTGTATTGTATCGTTTTCTCGATATGTGTATACGCCAATGCATGTTTTAGGTGTGCATAAGAATGATGCAAGCACGAATGTGTGTAAATGATTATTTAGTATCTGTCTGTACAAAATTATATTCGTATAATATTCCTTTAAGAGAGATCAAAGTATTTTACTTTCCGATCTTTTTATGATGGAATAAGGACTGTTCTTTAGAAATTATATTACTTTGAGACGTCATGTGGAACCGTACTTGACGTTATTCTTTAGTTTATACTTTCAAGCTACAGAAAAAGTCCAGTCCCAGTGGCCTTTCATTGAAAGTCTATAATTCTTTATTACATAGTCTTGTAGACTTGTATATCTTAGTAAGAAGGAAACAGAAAACGTTGATGTACATCTATTTCTCAAGGCTACGGAGTTTTTTTCACCTGAGAGTTAAAAATCGCCCACGTCTTAGTTCAATGGTAATGTAACACTACACAATTACGTTAGCTATTTTATTTATTACTTTGAAAAGTGGCAATAAATATTTAGTCCTCTCTCTATTCGACGCAGTGGAAACAAATTATATATATATATATATATATATATATATATATATATAT
>NC_068983.1:25216427-25218797 GCF_001194135.2 Octopus bimaculoides
AGTATGTAGCTCTTAAAACGGTTTATATTTATTTACAGAAAATACCGAACTGTCTTACAGAGGATCTTGTTTTTAGGAATTCCCAATAAGTTATGAATACCCAAATTGTGAAGCCTGTTATGTCATAACATAAAATTAGTTACCCGATAGAATGAATTCAAATAAAGTAACACTGGAAAGGGCTTTAATGCGTTCCCAGAGTATATAGAACACAGTAGGAAATACTAAGAAGATATGTATAGTAAAATCGTGAAGAATGTTACGAAATAACAGGCTAATCAGGTATGAGATAATAACAATTCAAAGTAAATAACTCTGAAAAGGGATTTTGCGCGTTCCCAGAGAATGTTACCCTCCGGGGCGCTAGTGTTGGTATATTCGTGAATGAGTCACTAACCAAAATATATGGATCTATTGTTTAGGAAAATGTTATTTACTTGATTAAGGCTTGTAATGGATAAATTGCGAAAATAACTCTAACAGTTCAAATGCTAAGAAATAAGCATACTCAATTTCATTTTTACCAAATAATTTAGGAAAATGTATGGGTTATTTCCCTTGGTTTTTAAAATTAAATATGTTACATATATATAGGGATCCCTTCGAGGGGCCCTATTATTGAGTTTTTTTCAACTATCTGAGTATGCCATGAAGTTTCCAAACATGAGTCCTTCTAGCGTGTTAAGTTTCATCGAAATCGATAAAACCATGTAGGAGAAGCTAGCTGACAACTCCACAAACACACCCACAGACAGAATTTTCCACATATGTAGTATGTATAGGGAAGAGGATTTGAAAATGCAGAACCCTTTTAAAGATGTTTATTGACTTGACCGGTTTCATTTTAAAAAAAAACACAAAGATTTTCAATAGTAAAATGGTAAAATGTAAGGCTTTGTGTAGCCTTTGTGGTGTTAAAAAATGATTATCATTGATGCATTGACAATGATAAGAAAATGTTAAGAGGGGCTTTGTGTTTAAATAGTTTACATAAAAGTATTCAAAATAGGTAGTAAAATAAATTGGTCGTTGATGTAACCGTCTCCTCACCAATTTGTCCCTGATATACTGATAATATCTTCCCCTATTAATGTATCTCGCTTTCCTTCCCTATTCAGAGTTCAGAGATTCTACATGCCTATTCTAAGTTTCATCTGGCACAATTTCAGATATGCCTTCCTGACTGACCATTCTGTTTGATTTGAGCCAAATTTGGTTTTACGGTCATGCCTACTTCCTTGCTGAGGTTTCTCTTCTTTATAATCTTCGACAAGGTTATCCACAAGGATCTCATATATCTTCAGTGTTAATGATTGCTTCTATTTGAATTTTCATTGGCATTTCTTTTGGATAGTACGTGATAGGGCTACAATCCTTTTCACGATGATAGGCCGATGTCATTTTCGTGACTCTCCGTGTCATTTACCTTATCATCACCAACACCAATTCTACGTCTTCAAGTCCATTCCCCAGCTTTGTTCTTCTGCACTCACCATAGTTGAAGCTTTCGTGTAATTAAGGCAAGCTTAACCATTGGGTTCATTCACATAGTTTAGCTGGTCAGTGAAAATTAGGATCCAAGTTGTGGCCATTGCTGTTAACCACAATAACCGTGGAGTAATAAGTGAACCAGATGGACAGATGGAAACCTAATAGGGTTCTGGTCAACGTTGGAAGGTAAGTGAGTGTCTCTCTTTGTGCAATATCGTGAGCATTTGTAATCTCCTCTTCCTATGTATGTTTGTATGTATGTATGTATGTATGTATGTATGTATGTGTGTGTGTGTGTATCTAAGTATGTATGTATAGATAGATAGATAGATAGAGAGATAGGTATATAGATAGATTGATAGATAGGTAGATCGCTCGCAGGACAGACGGATGCAGAGAGAGAAATAGGGAGTCAGAGGCATAAAGAAATAGAGATAGATAGATAAACAGATAGATAGAGATGTCTATACATATATCGATATACCAATATATATGGTTTGCGTTTGCATATGTATACATACTATGTAAACATACTCGTATGTATGCGAATGTAAATGTGTATATGCGTTAATATGTATAAATGTTTGTTTGTGTTATGGAAAATTATATATATCAATGTTTGTGTGTATATGTGTCTGCATGAGTGTGTTCGTGTGTGTGTGTGTGTGTGTATATGTATGAGGGTGTGTGTGTGGGTTGTGTGTGTGTGTGTGGGGTGTATGTGTGTGTGGGTGTGTGTGTATGTGTGGAAACTTTTAGATGTTAGAATAAAAGATTATTCAATAGGTTTTACAGAAGAATGATAGTTATGAATATTTACAACCAGTAGGTCGACAGTTGGTTGTAAAACTTAAGAAGTGTGTGTGGGTGGGGGTATAT
>NC_068983.1:25219115-25219735 GCF_001194135.2 Octopus bimaculoides
ACACACACACACACACACATATATATATATATTCATATATATATATATATATATGTATATATGTATGTATGTATGTATGTATGTATGTATATATGTATATATGCATATATACACCCAGAAATGTACAACCGTCTGTATATCAATCTATGTATGTGTCTATATATAGGTATACATATATATAGACATATACATAATATACAAGTTATATGTCTGCATTGTATGCGTGGATATGTGGGAGTCTATAACATAATATATCCTGATTAACTATGGGGAGAAAACAATTCAAGGTATAATTTATTTTGTTGAGTTTAATTTTCTTTACTGATATTGCCAGTTTGGCGAGCATCATAGCTGATTTGGTGGGTAAACTTTGAATGACAAATGCCGTATATAACGAGTATGGGTGTTATAGGCGGTGACTGAATTTGAACTATTGCTGACGAGGGTCACTGCTGAGAAATAATAAACAAATATGCCTCTGACAGCCAAAACGAATGGATAAAATATGAAAAGTGTTATGGATATAAATATTCATATTAAGAACAACCTTTCATAAGAATCATATATAGACCTGTATAGACATATAGACACACATATACGCTTAGATACGTATATATATA
>NC_068983.1:25219894-25221429 GCF_001194135.2 Octopus bimaculoides
TATACATACACCGACCAATATATATATATATATGTGTATAATTTATGTGTGCGTGTGTATAAATTCAAACGTAAGACTAATATATAACAAATATTATTTCATGCATGCATATTTTGTTTCCAAATGAATTAAATTTTTAGCAATCATACTCGTACACACAAACATGCTAAAGCGTACAACACATCACTGGGCGCATACATGTAATGCTAAATAAATTAGTGTTCCTCATACTAACAAGATATTAATCTATCGTCACATGAAGGAAGCGAGATGGCAGAACAGTTAGCACGCAGGCCAAAATGATTTCGTCCGTCATTAATTTCTGAGTTCATATTCTGCCGAGGGTCGACATTACTTTCATGATTTCCTGGTCAATAAAATAAGTACCTGTGGCGAACTGGTGTCAATGTAATCAACGTATCTTTTTCTCCTGAAATTTCTGGCCTTTCCCGAAATTTGAAACCAATATATGTTCACATTGAATTGAACGTTATTTCACTTTATTATTTACCCTTTTATTTTTGACACGTTTTAGTCATTGCACTGCGGTCATACTGGCGAACCACCTTGATGTCATTAGGAGAACATTATCACCTCCAATATTTATAATTCTAGTATATTTATGTGTTTGTGTGTGCGTGTGTGTGCGCGAACACACACATACACACACACACACACACATACCAGTGCGTCGCAAATGAAAAAATGGCACTCAACACATTCAGCAGGAGCTACATGTATTTGACTGTAAGTCGAATGGAGCCAAATCTAACTCTTTTAAATAGTATTCATCCATCCATCCATCCATACATACATACATACATGCATTCATACACACATACATAGATATTGTATGTATCTATGCATGTAGAACACGTTATTCAAAATGTGATTAGACACTGTGTACGCAACCACTTTTTCTCGAATTCTGTCCAGCTGCGTGAAAATTTGAGCGTCTTCTAAAGCCCTGGCCCGAGTAACAGGGGCTTAAGCAATTTGATAAAGGAATTTGATAAAAGAAAAACACATGAAAACACGTAATGTGTATACACACACATACCCACAAACACACACCAAAACACGTTCACACACACATACACACTCACACACATACAAACTCATATATATACACACGTTTACATACTTCTAACATATGTATGTATGTATAGCTATGTACGTGTGCGCGTTACGGTGGTGAGCCACCGAAAACTTGAGGATAGATGTTGGTTTGTTTCGGAGACGGGATTTTAATATTTCAACTAAACATACTCTTGAAATAAATATCTGATTTATGAATAAATAAATAAATAAATAGTGAGTACGATACGTTCGGCTGACGACTTCAACATGTTTCATGCACTTGACCGAGGTCCAGTGACTAAAATAAGGAAAAGGATAGAATCATATGTAAATAGCTGGTGTAATGTACAACCCAATGTGAGGATAATTATGTCACGTTTATTATAAGTAACAACATTATATTCATACACACACACACACACACACACACACACACACACACACACACACACACA
>NC_068983.1:25221748-25229482 GCF_001194135.2 Octopus bimaculoides
TATATATATATATATATATATATTGGTGGTCGAAAAGATCATGCGTTCAATCCGAATATGTTGCATGTTAAGAATTGTTTTTACATAGTTTTATATAACTCCGAAACTTATGAATGAATTTGAAGTGACATAAACATTATGAATGCATATTGTATGTATTGAAAGTGCAATTTCAGCGTCCAGTACTGTTACACTGTGTCACGTTGATATTGCCAAAGAAATATAGTGAGCCTTCAAAGATACAGGCGTCTGTAAAACCTTCAGCTACATATACACCAAATCAAAGATCAAGCTACTTCATTTCGTTAAAATTCTGAATGCTCTTCGTCGCAACCGACAAAATTCCATTTCTTCGTTCCATATCGGTAAACGAAACTAGTATTTTCCTGATAAGTTTTCGACATATCTTGCTCACATCTTATTAAAATTATACACCAATTATATTTTCATTTCGAATTTATGCATTTAAATTTAGGTGAGAAATCCAATAATTTACATGCATGTTTTATCTTCTTGGTGGGATTAGCTTGCTAAAAAGCGTTCAAGAGCAATTTATTTTAGATTAGTATTCAGCTGAAAGATATGCCTATCAATACCAGATAACAATATGCCATCAGAAGCAGCAGACTGACTGGATTTGACATATCATTTTACAGTTTCTATTAATGACTATTTAAAGAAGATTGTCCGCCGTGGTTGCAATAATGCTTCGTATATTGAAATAGATATCAATTCCATGACACATACACACATGTGTACATAAAGTAGGCAAAGAAAGAGAGAAAGGAAATGATAAACAGACCTTTGGGAACCGTTATTGTGTTGTATACCGTTTGCATTAGAATTCAACAAAAGGATTTTTGTAATTGCATATCATAATAAACATCTATTGGAAGTGATTCCGTGTAAATATGACAAAACAAATGTTTAACTTTTTGCTTGTTTGATTTATGTTGTATTTGTTATTTAATGATGGCAAAAGATGTCAAATAGACAGATGCAAATATATTTTGAATATCCAAAACACGGCCATGCAAGCATGCAAATAGAGGGATATAAATTATAGAAACGACAGAGAAAAATGTGTCGTATGCTTGAAGATATTTTATTCTTTGCATATATAGTTTTCTGCTCTCACGTGGAAAACAACTTCTGATTTATTTCTGCTCGAACTGGATGACTTTATTGTTCCCTATCCAAGAAAGAATACAAATTAGAAATAGAAATGAATCACTGATAAAATTTGGGTGAACGGCAAAATTAGATAGCTTACATAACTCGTTTGGTATTGGCCTGGTTTAGGTTCAACAAACAGCATATCATATCTTGTTTTACCTTCTGCAATTATGGACTAGCAACATTCGTTATATTTCTCAACGCGTTATAAACTGTACCTATAAAGGAAACGAAATATGGCCTAGAATAATGATTATGAACAGAAAACTTTCATTCATACGTGTTTTGAATAAATTAACTGTTCTGAGTTCTAATTTTTTCAGAGTCGATATTGTATTTCATATATCCAATCGAAAGCAAATCACCAAGTAATGCAGTGTTTAAGTTATTTGATTATACGCTGCCGTCATGAATTTTCCATATACATAAACAATTGATTCATTTATTGACTTCAGTACTATTCCTTGTGTGTTCATTGCTTATTAGGCGAAACGCATATATAAGTAATCTTGTATTATAATTAGGAAATAAAATTAGGATGCAAACGAAAACCTGGATTATGAAATATAAATCGAATTAAAAAGGAAACAAATATAGCTGCAATGAAATCACAATATCTTTATTATTTCTTCCTTACCCAACGCCATATAATTCGAGCAAACAAGGAAGCCTATACGTATCCTCTCGACATGCTAAAAATAGCAGCCATATGTTTCTCTATAAACTTTAAAAGGAAGGACGCATTAGATAATCTAGTCCTAGTTACCAATAGCAGATGGAATGCCTTTAATAACAGTTCTACATAATTAGACATGATATTGAGTTGAGAAACACATAATTTTAAAGTCCTTTAGTAAAAATCTTCCAGTTCACTGCGTTTTAGCTTACAACTGAGGTGGGTTTATATTTGTAAGAAAACTTCTTCGCCTGTTAATGATATAACAAATCTGACATTATGTGTTGTCACTTAGTTTTTGACATATGTCTGGACATTCGAGACTGATCGAATATATTTCGTTGCGATGTTCAATAAGCCAGTTTTCCTTCTCCAGTGATGCGTATTTAAGAAATTATAGTCGCATCGTAGTACTATGTCAGAGGGATGTGCTAATATTATTGTTGTTGTTGTTTGTGTTGTCGTCATAGCTGTTGTATAACCAGAAGTTAGATCTGTACCAAAAGATATTTAATCAAAGGAATTTCATCGGTGTAGCCTTGGCCTTGACTATAATAACAAAAACAAATAGATAAAACTAAAGAACACCTTTTTTTTCTAATATGGTGCTCTGAAGTTAAGTTTGGTTGGTTTAGAAATTCAATTATTCATTGCATGACTTCATTCTATACAAGTTTGAAAATAAAATGAATTAACGTGTCCTGTTTCTTCAAACATACTTTCGTTCTCGGTAATAGATATCAAACTATTTTCCTGAGCAAAAAGAAAATGCAACGTGAATTAATCAGCTAACTTAGCAATCAATTAAAATAGTAGTTTCTTTTGACGAAGCAGAAGAAAAATAAAAATCGTTCTTCGGAAGTAGAAATTGGTTGTTGTGACGTCAGCGATTCCCAAGGGCATTAGAAAAGTCAAAGAGTTAGGGTTCAAATCGGAATGAAAATTAAGTTGGATTCTTGACTTGTAGAGACCTTATCATTTGCCCTACTTCTCGCCAAATAATAGTTACTGTTTATGGAGATAATAGTAGCAATGTTCTGCTTAACGAAACTACTGACAGAGCAGACTGATGTATGATAACGGTCCTTCTATCAGTCACCTTCGCAGTGCTTTATCGAATTACAGAATTTAACTTTAATTTTCGAGGCGGTTTGGCTCCTCTTTCATTCATGCCAGAGCACCACATAAACGTTTCTCGTGGACTCAAATTAATTATTATTTTTTAATGCAAATACAATGCACACAGCATGGGAACAGTTAGTTAAATCAATATATAACTCCAGTACTTCTTATTTTATCAATCTCTGAAGAAAGGAAACCCATATTAATATTGCTGGTATTTGAACATAAATGCGTATGGCTTAATGGTTAGAGCGTCGAGATTACATACTATCGTGAAATTCTAAGTTCAATTCTTGGACTGGGCTGTGTGTTGTGTTCTTGAGCAAAACACTTTATTTCACGTTGCTAGTTCACTCAGATGCAGAAATGAGTTGCAACGTCATTGGCGTCAAGCTCTATTGGCCGTTACCTTTCCATTGGATAACATCGGTGTTATGAAGAGAGGAGACTGGTATGCACGGGTAAGTGCTGATCTTCCGCAAGTAACATTTCCCAGACTTGTGCCTCTGAGAGAACATTCTAGGTGCAATCCGTGGTTATTCCTGACAGGAGCAGGGACGAGCTTACACTTTTTATATGAATATAAATAGATGCCAATAATTACCGCAACAGATATTGTCCTGAGTATAAAACTTTTAAGTGAATCCAGCCATGGAACCTTGTTTTTGGATCACCGGGGTTTTAAAGAAATCGAACTACCTCTTAGCCTTTAGTGTTCTTTGATGTTCGTTGGCATGGAAAGTAGCACCTGTCAATGTCCCAGTCATGAGATGAGCAACATGTCCGTTGGGGGTGTCTGTTAGTGGTCTTTTTCCGAAGGTCACTGACAGATATCCCCAACGGACTCAGGAATGAGGAAGCCCACCAGCTCTTTAGCTGCTCATTTAGGAGAAGGTACTCAGTCTGTGGAACTTGTTGCACCTGAACAAATACAAGTTTAAAGATCGGGAGAGCAGTGATGGCTCTGCACAAACCATGAATAATGAACTCTGTTTCCGTGTGGAAGAAATTTATTGGGTGTTTATATATAGCTAAGGCGATTAAGAAGATGGTACCATACAGAAAATCCTGAGAGGGAAGGAAATTTAAGACGGGCAAGTACGGTTATAATTAATCAATATCCATCATCTCATGCGGCGTGAAGGATGCGGTGAACTTATCAATTTGTCTTTTCTTCAAGGCGTATCCATCAGTAGAGCAGTGGTAAATGCATTTGGAACGAGGCACTTGCTTCTGGAAACAGTCATGGCATAGCAGGTTTGATTCAGTTACTGACTCCGCAATACCATCGACTAACGGAAGAAACATTTTCCTAACAATTTTCTAATAGTTTTCACCTTCACATTTCATTTGAATATGAATTAATAATGGATCTCAAATTTTGGCACAAGGCTAGCAAGTTACAAGAGGAGCGGGGGATACGTCAATTACATCGATCTTAATGCTCAACTGGTGCGTATTTTATCGATCCTAAAAGGATGAAAGGCGAATTTGAACTTAGAACGTATAGACGGACGAAATGCCGCAAACAAAGTATTTTACCCGGCGTGCTAACGATTCTTTTAGCTTGCCGCTTTGAATATGAATTAATAAATGAAAATCTGTGAGCATGAATAGGAAAATGCTTTTTGCAAAATTCAAAAGCAAATATCCTGAAACAATAAAACTCTCATCTCACAGTTTAATACCTTCTGAAAGTACCATTTTATCAATTCCAAAGCATTTTTGTCTGATAGCCTTTAGCAAACTTTTAGGCTGCTATTAGCAAATATATCTTTCTTATTTTAGATTTGGTGCTGATACTTTTTTCGAGCTCCTGTGCGATAAGTCGTAGTATTCAGCTTAGCAGAAATGAACTATATAGAAACTAATTCTTATAAGACAGCAACGACAACTGTTACAGTTTTTTCCATAAATCTACGCAAAATATCAGATCTCACTTTAAAAGAAAGTACACCATGCTAAGAAAGCATGTTGCCACATGATATAAATACATTATACTCATCCCTTTGTATCGCTACCCGATCGTATAATGTTATATAAAAAATCTGGATAGAAGGATGAGAAAAATGTTTCTTTTAAAATATTTCGAGAAACCGCCCTAACTGCATTATTATCTAGCAAAAGCAGAATGCGAATTTTATAACATTTCAAAAGGTTAACCATGTCTTCTGCATGAAATATATTCATTTGAGAAATTATAAGAAAAAGAATTGTTAACCCAAGAAAAAATAAATAGGAATTACAGGATCAAAGAGAAAAGATTTTAAAGTAACACTAACAATTGAGAATCACTCTCTCTCTCTCCCCCACACACCACACACAATCTATTTATAATGCGTATTTTGGTTTAATTTAATAATGAAATCTCAAGAAATCAATAGTTATGCTGTAGGACTTTTTCTTGAAATGGTTTAGAATTGAATTCTTTTTCTAAACAGGTCTGATTGGAGAAGGAAAAATTTGGACACTCTTCTTCTTCATCAACCTTTCTCTTGTTTGTTCTCTAAAATACTAAAGTACTTAAGCAACATGAGAAAACTTCTCGCAAAATATAGATTAATTCCATTTAATCTCACAATATATGCCGTATAAAAGTGACGAACGTCAAAAGTGCCACACGTCCCATTTGACACAAAACAAAATATTTTTATGTATAAATCTGAAAATAACATCAAAACAAATTGTGCGCGTTCAGCTGCCACTGGTATTCACACCAATAAATTTGTTTCGATATTCAATAATAATTTTGTACAATATGTTTGAATAAAATTCTCAGACCAAAATTTCCTTTCGTTCATCTGATATCGATGATATACGAAAGAATCATGCACTAGAGTATTTCAATAGCTAAACATGTTTTGAAAACAAATACATTATCGTTTATAATAGAAGATATCGTATACGAATGCGTGTATGTAAACAATGCGATGTAAGATAGAACACCTTGGTAATTAGTATATATGCATATTTCAAGAATTATAGCTCTTTCACTAGTACCACATTCAACCTATAAACTATCTCTGAATGCATTACTTAAATACCCACTAAGTTTAGCGTCATAAAATAATTAGACGACTTCACATATTAAACACATTTGTGGCAACTAGCACTTGCTAAGAAGAACACAGTATGTCGCTTTGCATATGCATATACGACCATTACCTAGTTTTCTATCTTCGATCGCATTGTTTACATTGCCGTATTCGTATACGAGATAAGGTAACTTTCAGTGCTCTCTCTGAAATCTAAAGAAAAAATGTGAAAAGAAAATTTTAATGGTGTGTGTATATATATATATATATATATATATATATATATGGGCGGCGAGCCGGCAAAATGGTAGACACGCTGGGTGAAATGCTTAGCGGTATTTCGTCTACTGGGAGGTGAGTTGAGCCCATGTGGCGCAAAGGAGCGAAGAGAGAAGATTAATCCCTGTTCACGGCGAAGACAGCAGTATGGTTGGCCCCTGTGCAAGGACAATCCGAACACAGGCAGGTGTTGTAAAGAATGACCGGTAGAGCGGAAATGGCACGAGACCGGGGTGTCGTTGCAGATCAGTTTTCATTTGTTAACTGTTAAATACTCAATTCTTTTTTCTTATATTTGTTTCAGTCATTTGACTGCGGTCATGGTGGAGTACCGCCTTTAGTCGAACAAATTGATCCCAGGACTAATTCTTTGTAAGCCTAGTACTTATTCTATCGCCCCCTTTCGCCGAACCACTAAGTGACGTGGACGTATGCACACCAACATCGGTTGTCAAGCGATGGTGGTGGTACAAACACAGCCACACAGACATATACATATATAAACATCGGTATTTTTTCAGTTTCCGTCTACCAAATCCACTCACAAGGCTTTGGTTGGCCCAAAGGTATAGTAGAAGACACTTGCCAAGGTGCCACTCACTGGGACTGAACCCGGAACCATGTGGTTGGTAAGCAAGCTACATACCACAGCCACAAAAAAAAATTCTCCGCTTCAAATGGATATATGTACACAATAGACAATAATAAAAAGAAATGGAGAGTTGAAAGTGACATATGTTAATTTATTAACATAATATTATAATCATTTTTGGAGTTTTGCGGTTCATCTGTTTCTTTCGTACCTATAGAAACTTACACATACTATATTTACTTGAGTTTGTTTACATTAAAAAAAAAAACGAAAAAAACTAAGTAACTATTGACTGAATTCTTCACGTAAACATTAGTATAGATAATAAATGACTATAGTATGATTTATAAACTTAAAGCTCATTATAATATTATTTAGTGTTGCCATGGTATGTATGAAGGATATTTTTCTGAGAAATTTTGTTTTGTGTATGATGTAATTTCATTAATAGTATAGAACTGAGAGTCAATATTTACTCTTTTACAATAGATTAGTAACGAATTGTTTCTGTTCTAAAATACTAACGCGCAGAAATATACTTCAATTAATATTCTTAAATATACAGACACATATTTTATAACCGTTATATTAATTTTTATATCATTTTATTTTATTCATAAATTTGAAAATTTAAACATTATTATTGACTCTCACACTTACAAATTTAAACATATATTCAGTCTGTTTTACGATTTCAATTTTCTCATATGTTATTGTCGTCCAGTTTACCCTGACGAGATTCTTACTAAAATATTTCCATAATGTAAACTTTCGGCTTTTGAGTTGAATTGAACCAATTGAAGGGATTATATTTATTCTTATATGATGATGATGATGATGATGATGATGATGAT
>NC_068983.1:25230897-25232160 GCF_001194135.2 Octopus bimaculoides
ATCCGGTCTATTATGTCTGCCCTTTATTGAGGTTTTTATTGGGACATTCCACCAATACTCTTTCATATTGTGAGTGGTAATGGCCTCTACCTCATTATGGGTTTTCATCTCCTTAGCCCCGGGGTTATCATGTCGGCGGATTTCATTGTACAGTGTATTGGCCACAACATCATGTCTCATAAGTAGGTAATACCTTAATGACATTTTTGGACAGCTGCTAATGATGCGGGTGATATCTTCGATACTGATTCCACAGAGTCTGCATCGATTATTACATTGTGGCGCTTTGCCCGCCTCTCTGTCCCGTTTGTTTATTAGGAATTTGGTTGCTATTTCTTGTTCTTGAATAGCAAAGGCATACCCTTCAAAGTGAGAGTTGGTGACCCGATTGTTTGTCCACGATAGACTGCTCTGGTTGTCAATGTTGTTATCACCCTGGAGCTTTCTGTTAACGTTATGTATGTATGTATGTATGTATCTGTGTATGTATGTATGTATGTATGGATGGATGGATGGATTCATGTATGTATGTATGTGTGTGTGTGTGTGTGTGTGTGCTTGTGTCTGTGTTTGTCCCATCACCACCACCATTGCTTGACAAACGATGTTGGTGCGTTTGCGTCCCTTTAATTTAGTTGTTCAGCAGAAGAGGCTGATAGAATAAGCACCAGGCTTACAGGGAATAAGTCCAGAGGTCAATTTCTTCGACTAAAGGGTGGTGCTCCAGCATGGCCACCGTCAAATGACTGAAAAACCTAAAGAATAAAAGAATACCAGTAAAACGTTCCGTACCACTTAATCAAGAAGATTCATTGACTATGTACGATGTATTTTAGGGTTAAATAGTAATTCCATTTACGTTTGTGTAACAGATATTTTGGTTGGATTATATAGTCATTGGTGTTACATTATTTTCTATATTCTTGATTAGATCGGCCCCAGTATACAACTGGTACTTAATTTATCGACCTCGAAGAGACGAAAGGCAAAGTCGACTTCGGCAGAATTTGAACTCAGAACGTACAGACAGACGGTCATAATATGCAAACGTTTCTCATGGCACCAGTACACTGTTTACAGATGCTTACATTGTTTATGTTTTCTGTGAATTTTTCACGGGTCCAGCTAGTATAATATTATGCTAATAAAGTAACATATGTCAGTATATAACTGCGTGTGAGCCCTTGTATGTTTGTGTGTGTGTGTATGTGTGTGTATGTGTGTGTGTGTGTGTGTGTGTGTTTGTGTGTGTGTGTGTGTGTG
>NC_068983.1:25232170-25233860 GCF_001194135.2 Octopus bimaculoides
TGTGTGTGTGTGTGTGTGTGTGTATGTATGCCTGCTTGCTTGCTTGCGCGTATGTGTGAATGTACATCTAAGCACACATGCACATTCGTATAAGTACGGATGCATACACGCAGATATATGGGCATATATAAGTACATACATACATATATACCCTCACATTTATTACCCCGTACTGATCCTTGTCTACCACGCGATCGATTTCCTGTTCACCATGCGGTATTTTCCAACTAATTGTTCTCGCTAAAAATACCAACATCAAACCGCTATACTGTATGACAAATTTTCTCTAATATGACAAATTTTCTCTAATAAAGGAAAAATATCTAATGACCATTAGCTGTAGCTTGTCTTATATCATTTTGTGTAAAAACTAGTTTATCACGAACCCAGCCACGCGTTTGTAATATATAATTGTAATGAACCATAACCTTAGACCCTGCCATATGAATAGTTTAAGTTCTTTACTAATCTAGACACTATTGTTAGCCTGGTGTGACAACAGATAGCTCATGAAGTATTTTGTCTAGATTGATAATCCGTCACTATTAGCTCTATTATATATGTGTGTGTTTGTGCGTGTGTGTGTGCATGTGTGTGTATACATATACGTGAATCTGTCAGTGTATAAGTGTATGTACCTGTGTATGTACGGCTGAACACTTTCTATGCAAAGACCTCTGTACAAACTACAAGAGAAGGTAAGTGAGTTATTCTCGATGCTGAGAATAGAGTATTGCATTGATATTATATTTTTAAAGAGGGAATCTAGATTTCGTAACACTAAGGCGCTTGTGTCTGAATAATAAAGCAAGCTGCTGTAAAAAAAAAGTAAGAATGAACTCAATAAAGAAGCATTTTATTGGATGTGTGTTTAAAGATAAATTGGAAGAAATAAATAGATATTATTTTGTGTATAGAAGAACAAATGAAATATTTCATTTGAAATGTATAAAATAAAGAAGAAATAGCGATAAAATTCAATCTCAAGGCCGTGTAGATACTGTTATTCATGCTTAAGTAGTACTATATCAAAGAATGGGAGAAAAAGCAACTAAAAAAAAGCAGGAAATGGAAGTGATACAATACCCTAATGAGAAAAAAAACAAAAAAAAAAACAATGAGTAAGAGAAACATTCGCTGATTTTGGAACAATTTCATAATGTATTTTTCATTTATAAAACCATGTATGCAGAAGCCCGCAACTAACACGACACAAACATTGTTGAACAAGAAGGATAGTTATGTACAGATGAAACCAAATTGAAATAGAAATCACGCACAAAATTTCGTTGTGAAATTTTCTACAGCGGACGCGACCGACGAACATTTTTCTATTTGCATTGTGTTAATTTAAGCATCAAGCACACAATCATTGTTTATTCCGTTCAAGTTATTCGCATTATGCAAGTATAGGGATATTAAAATCTTTTCGGTGAAGCAAAAATGAGAATTCAGATCTTATCTGATGTTCCTCAGCTTGTGAATCTCGCTCACTCTTATTCGTGTTCTCTCTCTTTCTCACTCTGTGAGACTGTATACATACATATATACATAATACATAATACATACATACATACGCATGCATACCATGCATACACATACATATATATACATACATATACATACATATATACACACATGTATACAGACAGGTACACTTATACAGATACATAAATATTTATATATATAT
>NC_068983.1:25233894-25235796 GCF_001194135.2 Octopus bimaculoides
CATATATATGTACATAGACCCATACATACGACCATATATATACATATATGTATGCATATATATACATATATATGTGTATATATGTGTATATATTTGTGTGATTGATCTACTGTACAACATACACATATAGGTGTACTTATACGAATGAATGCGGACCGTTTTCTTACTGTATAGATGAAATATTTTTATTCACACATACGCGCACGCACACACACACACACACACACACACACACACAGACACATTCACACACAAACATACACAAACACACAAATACATGCACACGGACACACCACATATACACACATATATATCAATAAGAATTTTATATATTACATATGTTTATCAAGTGTATTTCTATGTGTGCATTCTGTTTGTGTATGTGTCCGTCTATATATGTACCAGAGAATATATCTAGGCCTGTATATCTCCCCATATAAATATATTTTTTAAATTCTGTGTGTTTATTACAAAGTCGATTTTCCTCTTTCATCATATAAGCACTTCAGAAGAGTTTGATATTTTAAATTTCTATATCCCTGCAGTCATCACTCATAATTACACTTTTTCTCTGTTAGCAATAATTCAATATCCATTCTCCCATCTCCGAGATACCACTATGATGTAGAGACGACAAACGGGATAGTTGGTAAACAAGGTGGAGAACGGAGAGTGTTCACGAGATGCTTTCAAGAAGTATCCGACTTTATTTTTTTCCACATCAACTAATGCTGCGTAGGCGAAATCTTTTGGGTGGAAGGTGATATCATTCGTCTTAAGCTTGCATAAAAATATTTACGCCGGAAGGCCGCACCAGTTCCCAGTTGTTACGCCTAGAGTACAAACTTGTAGTATGCGTTCGTCGAAGTTTCATTATCACTGAACGCATGGAGCAGAGATATTGCATCACGTTTTAGGAAAAGCTCGGTAATACTCAAGGTGAAGCCATCCAGAAGATTCAGCAGACTTTTGGCGATAATGCCATTGGCAAAATTCAGATGAAGCAGGCCTTCCACAAGCCTAGATGAGGAGCCCATTGAGAAGGTTCGGCGAATAGTCATGGAAGACCGTCGTGTAACAATCCAGTAAATTGATCATGAAGTGGGAATAAGGACAACATCAGTGCATTCCATTTTAACGGGGGATCTGAGCGTGTGAACTGTCGGCGAAATTCATCAACAAGGTGCTGGCGGAGCAGGAGGAGCAATTCTGCATGGAAGTCGCCCATGACACGCTGGACAGTGTCCACCACGACCCAGAAATCATGAAGACCATCATATATATATATGAGCAAGTTCAGGCATGCGTGTGTATTCAAATGTATATATATATGCACACATGTATTGATAGAGATCGACAGACAGATTGATGCACAGAATTATAAATTAATTATTCATCTGGAAAATTTTAGCTAATATTTGTCGCCTCAAATTCAAATAACAGTGTTTGGTAGGCTAAATGATGTATTTAGAACAACAAATTAAAGCAGTTCTATATGTAAGCGATGACGAATTATGTACATTATTGACATTATCCAAATTTGACGGATTTTTATCCTCATCTTGTTTGTTGTTAACACAAGGTTTCGGCTGATTTACCCTCCAGCCTTCATCAGGTGTATTGGAGAAATTTCGAACCTGGGTTCTCGTTCCACGGGCATATGGCGTAGTGGTTAAGAGAGCGGGCTATTAACCCTAAGGTTTGGAGTTCGATTCCAGGCAGTGACCTGAGTAATAATAATAATAACAATAATAATAATAATAATAATAATAATAAGAAGAAGAAGAAGAAGAAGAAGAAAAATGATGATGATGATGATTATGGTGGTGATGATGATGATGATGATGCTGATGATGATAATGATAATAATAATAATAATAATAATAATAATAATAATAATAA
>NC_068983.1:25236586-25238098 GCF_001194135.2 Octopus bimaculoides
AATAATAATAATAATAATAATAATAATAATAATAATAATAATAATAATAATAATAATAATAATAATAATAACATCGAAAAATACCTTAGGAATGGGAACCTAGGTTCGAACTTTCCTCAAGACACCTGATAAATGCTGGAGGGTATATCAGCCGAAATGCTGTGTTAACAACAAACAAGATGAGGACAAATATCCGTCAAATGTATATAATGTAAATAATGAACAAATTAAACTTTATTTACATGTATATAAGTATTGTTGCAACACTCCACAATTTCATTAAAAATGTTAATGGAACTATTTTTTGAGATCTTAGCTACATTTAAGATTACAATATTTAATCTGATGATATCTACGCGTGTCAGTTAAACCATATTCTGAATTTATTAATGCTGTCCATATTTATAGAATATGTCAGCAAATTTAACTATAGATTTTCTCGTATCGGTGTCTAGTTTGTTGACCTCCAAACTTAATTAATTTGCAATATTGTAATGGTGATGGACTTGCAGAATCGTTAACACATGAGAAATTGTCATGCAGAGTTGTCTACATCTCTTTAGATTTTGAGTTTAAATCCAGCCTGGTTTAACTTTACTATTCATACTTGTAGGGACAACAAAATAAGTTGACAGTCGTGTATTGGAGAACGACATAATCGGAGTATTCCTCTAAGGTAGCACGGAATGTATCGGTGAAGGCATGTTTAGTGTTGTTAAGTAATACAGAACTCTATTAGCATTCAAAATTAGCCAGCAACCAATAGAACCTTAAGTTTAGCTTGAAAATAAAATGGAATAAAAACAGAAAGATGGGTTATTTGGTATTGCAACAATTCTTTGGCTAAGAGTTCTTATTTTGATGTAAGCATAGGAATGCAGTATGCACAACATCCATGAGATTATGTTATATGTTACGCAACTCTCAATTCACCAAACTAACCAAATAAATAAGCGAGCAGTGACATGTTTATTAATCAACAAATGAACAAGAGAAATCTATAGTCAGAATTACCAACATTCAAGAAAGTAAAGTGACTCTGCTTACAATTTGTCAATCAATGAGTATGGATTGCGGAATGATGTTGTCAATGAAAGAACAGTTAAAAGTGTTCCGATTCCAAAGATGTCATTAAACTTAACAACCTCATTTATAAAGGCTGGTAGTGGCAGATCTTGCTTGTATACAAGCGGATAGCAAGCGCCACGGATGACATTTGCCCTCTATCAAGGCATGTTCAAAAGCAGCTGTTAATGATGTTTTAAAAACCCATTTTCTTTGTTATATTGATTTAAAATTTACTACATTAAGGAGTGACATGTTTAATAAATCCCAGAGCCACTTATTTGTACACTTAATTACCTTTGATAAACGTGCTCCGGTTAATTATAATAAAACTAATAGGATATCAGTTTTAATGAATGGAAATCCAGTAATTATAATTCAGAGCGAATAAGTTCAGGAAAACTGCAGATCAAGCTTGAAATATGGCGAAATAAATTAATATATATA
>NC_068983.1:25238177-25241458 GCF_001194135.2 Octopus bimaculoides
ATATAAACGAATAAACACATACATATATATATATATAACTACTTATACAAGATGTATAAGGTATTTGAGGACATACCTTTTTGGGGTCATTGCTGCATTTTTGCTAACTCGGTATAATCTTTGCTGCAGAAAATAATGGCAGACCCTCACCTTACTCAAGAAATGAATTGGAATGCGATTATTATGATTATAAGGGCTTGTGATATATAAGTTGCCAGATCTTTCGTCAACAAAATTTGTAAGGAGCTAGAAATAGAAGATGGAAAGGTATCACTAATATCAAAGTATTAAAAAGCATTCTAAACGCTCTGAAATCATTAGAACACCTTAATGTATCCACCAAGTTCAACAGGCCATTGATTACAATCCCAGAAAATCCATGAGGTCAATTGCAGAAGATCTCCATGTGTCGGAAGGAAGAGTCAAAAATGTCCACGAAGACATCAGATATAAGTCTTACATGATGAGGAAAGGTCAATTTGTCAGAAAAGACAAAAAAAAAATCACTTCATTAGATCTAAAAGTCTCTTAAACGAACTAAAAATCCAGCAGAAGGTTTAATTTGGTAAACGAGAAAAACGTGGGCCAAGATCAAAAGGTTAAGAGAAGAAATGACAGATTATTATGTGCAGATCCTTTTAAAGTTCCAAGTGTGATGCGTACAAAATTACCTGCAACTGTTATGGTTTTAGGGGTTGTCAGCAATGAAGGACATGTGATACCTCCTTACTTCTTTCTACAAGGCCGTTAACTCTACCGCCTTCCAGGTCCATTGAGGTCTTGGAAGTAATTGTTAAGCTCTGGATACACAGTGTATGCAATGGAATGCCATATGTGCTTCTGTAATATTCTGCACTATCACACATGGCTCTAGTAACACAGGAATGGATGGCTGAAAATTCTCATGATCACATGACCCCTAACATTTGGCCTCCTAATTCCCCGGATCTCAATCCATTAGAATATTACATGTAGAGCGTTGTTGAGAGAGGAGTCAATGAACACATCCATAACACCAAAGATTCCTTGAAAGCTGCCAAAGTCAGGACCACTTGATTCGAGTATGTAGATGGTTTAGATCTTATATAGAAGCTGTTGTTGAAACTGAAGTTGGCTTTATTGAATAACATTATAGAGAAGAAGGTTTATTTTTATCCTCATGGCATTTTTTGATAAATAAAGTTACCTGTTATTATATATCTTTTTTTTTATAGACATAAATTTGTCCTCAAATATCTTACTCTGTATATACATGTGTGTGTATGATTGTATTAATGTACCATATGCATATATGAATTCTTATATACGAATATGTAAATCTATGTGTACAGCTCTCTATCACCGTTTATGTGTGTGTTTATAAATATACATTAAGATACATACACTCACACACACGCAAACCTGCGCATTCACATACATACATATGTGCATATGTAAATGTATATTATGCACGAAGGGACAGAGCATCAACAACATAAATAAAGTTCGAGATACTTCAGGAATTATTGCTTATTCTATTAACTTGGTTATATGATTAATTTTCATTTGAAGCTAATCATTAAGAAAGCTATTGATACAGAATTCGTTATTGAAATTGGATGTCTTTAAAAAGAGCGTAATCTTCTCAAATATAGCATAGAAGAAGTCTTTGATCTCTAAATCTACAGAGCATTGTGTGCCATTTATAAACATATTTAAGTAACACTTAATAACACTTCTGTATATGAAGTTATTTAAGCGCTTCACTTTCTTTCAAACTCATAAATATAGCTCAGTCTCAAAATTCTGCAATCCTAGCCGCATAATGACACATTCCTTTTGAAATAATCAGAAACCAAAAAGGAAATGTTTAGCGTGGGCCATTATATGTTACCCCCTTCGGAATTGAAATTGTTTGTAAGAATTTGTCTAACAAAGCCTCTGTAAGTGCTTCTTATATTTGTGGTCATGCCGATTTGTTGAAACCACACGTGCAACGCATGAATGATACATTTGTTCATTTCATGAAAATGAAGATATGCGATATTAGCACTTAGAAATCAGAAATCAGTGGTACAATTTGTTTTCCTCCAATAAAATAGAACGAAATAATGGGCTTATTAGAACAATTGTAGTAATACGTCTTTATTTTTAACACTTTTTCAGTGAAAACAGCATTCATGTGATTGTCATGGAGTTCGGTCTGAACATTTGTGGTTATCTTGCTCATTTCAACCAGACTGATAGCAATGCCCCTCGCCACCACACAGAATAAATTCGTTATTTGCACACGTTGCTATTATGTACTTCTGAAAACATTTTCCAGGCCCAATAATTTTTCACATGCACAATAATATTCTTTTCAATATTAAAAATCAATCCAGGCGGGAATATCTTTCTCACTCTCCAATTTGAAATGTCTACTGTATTATCTTTCTTTCGAGCAAAAATCATCGAGCAAAAATTCACGAGGATCGTCAATATACCAGACACAATAACTAGTAGAGTTTGAGAGTTCACAGAAGCCCTGATTCTTATATTTATAATGCTAAATCGAGCAACAACAAATTTACTACCATGCTCCATTTCTAAGGCGAAATTTCATTTACATTTTGACCTTCTCAAAAACCTTCGACAAATAATGTATTAAATACTTTTAAATGTTGGAGACACCACTACAATTTTATACTTACAGGTACATGAAAATGTAGAAAATCTCAAAACAGATAATTTGACATTCACTACTAAAGTCGATCCTTTATCAGCTGTAATGAATGTTTTCATGAGACAAAGAAGTCGCTGTTAGATTAAAATTAACAAAGGCCTTCACAAACATATTTTCTCTGTTATTATGAGCAAACACATTCATGTTGAGAGTTAAATAAAACTTTAAAAACCGGCAATTTTTTTTTTCTTGTTTTAGTCATTGAATTGCGACCATGCTGTAGCGTCTGCTTGACAGGATTAGTTCAACAAATTGACTTTTTAAAGTTTAATAATTATTTCTTCTGTCCCTTTTGCTGGAATTCTAAATTACGGGGTATGTAAAAAAAACTGATTTTCAAGTGATGCGACAGCAAACACAAAGACAAGAACACACGCGTTCATTTGTAGCTACCTAGCTACCTACCTACCTACCTACCTACATACATACATACATACATACATACATACATACATGCATACATTCATATAAGTATCAATCTATATATAATAACAATAATTATATATTATCTAATAATATATGCTCCATTTAAAGCGACTAAACCTAAATAATAGACCGAAAAAAGATGAGCCGTATA
>NC_068983.1:25241920-25249727 GCF_001194135.2 Octopus bimaculoides
GAACACACACATACATATATATATATACATATATACGACGGGCTTCTTTCAGTTTCCGTCTACCAAATCCACTCACAAGGCTTTGGTCGGCCCAAGGCTATAGTAGAAGACACTTGCACAAGATGCCACGCAGTGGGACTGAACCCGGGACCATGTTGTTGGTAAGCTAGCTACTTACCACACAGCCACTCCTACGCCTATATATATATAATTTAGAGAAGAACTGTCAATATACAATTCAAATAATTAAAGAGTTTAATCACCTTCCAGGAAAACGTACTCTATAAAATACTAATTTAAAAGTCTATAAGATCAACAAGAAACGTATAAAAATCTATAAAATGCTAATCTAAAAATTTAATTAAACATGAAATTAAATTAATAAAATAAAATGTAATAGGTTAACTACGCGCGTTTCGTGGCTACATTAAAGCAGAAAAAATGAATACAATTCAAAATAAATTGATTTAGATTAAATTCTACTGAAAAATATTGTCACTCTTCAGGTCTATAATAAAATAAAAATTCATATTACGTATCATACCACATAATTAATAAAAATATCAGTACATCTAGAAAAACTCTTGTTAGTACAATAAATGAAATGAAAGCATTTAATAATAATAATACTTAACGCTAAAGGCATAATTTATCTACTAAAATAGTAACTGTGGTCTAAGAGTAATCATCTATTATGAAAAGAAATAAATGTAAAAAAAATAGTGTTATTCAATAAATAAATGCGAACGTTGAACAATGTTAATAAAATTAAAGGCATGACTTATCTTATCGTCGAACCACTGTGAAATCAGATTTTAAATTTAATGCGTAAAATTTATAAGAAATTTATCACGTGGACTCTTTCATTGTTTGAATTATATATTGGCGGTTCTTCTCTAAATCATATTTATATACATATATTATATATTGTGAAATTCAATTTGGTATTACTAAACTGAATATTCCTCTAAGTTTCGATTTATACATTCCCTAATATTATATATATATATATATATATATATATACGATGTGCTTCCACATCGAACCGAGGCATTTGCTTAAAGTATATCACATAAGATTGAATCCGAAACCGTGAGGTTGCAAAACGTACTTCTTAACTTAATCTAAGGTTTATATCTAACCAGAGTTAACTTCAATTCATTATGGCAAATTTGCACTCGTTTCACCAATCTGTAAGCGAACATGCTCTATCTAAGCTCAACAAATCTACTCTGTCAATGTACAATCGCGATCTCTATCTTTGCTCTAGCCTATGTCTTTCAATTTTTTAAACTTCTGTTAATTTCTTTCAACATAGAACGTCAAACGAAAAAAGGGGGAAAGATAAAAAAAAAAATGAAGAGAAAAACAGTGGTGTATGTAGAATTAGTGTAATAATGATTATTGTTCTATTAACATAACCTAATGCGTAATGATTCACAAATCTTCAGTCATATATGCATTAATAGGGTTGAACTTAAACAATCACCCACACAAAATGCACCCAACTTACATATACAGGCGGATGTGCACAAATATAAATAATTATATGAGCCGGTGTATGTATGTTTGTTTGTGGTTGAGTAGACACGAGCAGAAGAAATTTCCTAGAATATCGAAGGTAGAATATAAATGATGATTTATTCATAAATTTACATAGAAAATAATGGTATATATGTTAAAGATAAGAATGGTTATAATACATATAAACATATATACACTGAGACACATGCTTACATTCACGCACACACATTCTACACGATCTTATGCATAGAAATACCCATACTCCATCCTATATGTTCACACAAATATATATGTATATATGTGTGTATACATATATAAATACGTACATATATATATATATGCACACAAATATAAGTATTATGTACTCGTATGTAAGTATGTATATGTATGTGTGTGTGTGTGTATGTATGCATCCTCTATATTCATATGCACAAGATGTGTACGTATAAAGACACATGTGCAAATAAATTTTATACTCACACAGTGAAGCCCAGACACGTCTAACAAAAAAGAATATCGTATATATTATACATATCTAATCACTCAAATGCTGCGCACAAACACACACGAACAAACCTACACACATACACACCCACCCACACAAATATATATGCTTCTTTCGTTTTCTTTATAAATTATTTATAGCAGAAGCTAGCAAATATGCCATCTCCAATTCTTCTTGGGAATGAGTTATCTTTTACCGTATGACTTTCAATCCCATTTCAAGAAATCTTAAGTTCAATATGCCTATACAAATGCATACTTCCAACTTACATACAGTCAAACACAAACAAATGAAATACACACACTTACGCAGAGACACCCACACAGACACAGACACAAACACTTGTGTGTGTGTGTGTGTGTAAATATATAGAGAGACAAATATCTATATATCCGTGTCTCTCTACCTCTGTCTATCTCTCAGAATATACACACGCATACACATATATACATGCACATACATACACATACATACATACATACACACATGTACGTATGTATTTATATATATATATATATATATATATATATATGTGTGTGTATATATATATATATATATATATATATATATATATATATATATATATATATATATATATATATATATATATACACATACACACACACACACATACATATATATATATATATATATACAAACACCTATGTGCATATATGTGTGTGTAGCTTGACGCTGTTCATCATTTTTCTAGTCCTTTCCATCTCCCTTAGCATATTGGTCAATTACTTCGCTCCTTCCATTCTAACCTGCTTGTGAACAGAATGATTGTAATAACAATTTCTTTACTGGCCACAAGGGCCTACACAAAAAGAAAAAGGACACTGCACAAAATAAACAAGGCACAGAGGGGTTTAGACAATACGTGTAAATAGTAAATATACAAAACTAATTAACAATTGAGTTCAAACAATTATATTCTCCAATAGGGGAAATTCAAAAAGGTGGGTCCAAGGAAAGCCCACATACCATGGACACCTCGATCACACAGGGAAGCACCCCTCTTCTCTTCACCCTCCCCAGCCTACATGCCCATACTTAGTAGCCCATTCACATGGTCTATCCTCGCCACATTCACCCACCTTTCACCATACTTACTGGGTGACAGCATCTCCCACTCTACCCTCATCTTCCTTTTCTGGTGGAACTTGAAGAAGTTAATGAGTCCTTGGCCGAAGAGCAAAGTGCCTATCTTCAGCCATTTCAAACGCGTCCACCACACCACTCCTTTCACCATAGGCACCAGACAGAGAAAAACTGCCTGACCTTCCGGCATTAACGATATAAGAGTATATCTGAAGCTTTTGTGAATAACAATTGCCGAACTTACCAGTCAGTGAGATCGAAGGCAACATTTTCTTCAGCCACACGTGAGAAATATTGCACCTATATATACATATATACATACATAATATGCTAAAATGATCCGTTGGAGCAGCATATATTTAGAATACTTGATGAAAAAGCTTTCAGTGATTGTTCATAATTTCATTATTTTCAGCTGTTATTTACATTAAAAAGAAACATCATTATTATCATAATTATATAGTTAAGATACATAATTAATATAAATTAATTTAAATTAAATAAATTTTAAGCAATATTTATACGAAACTATCAGGAATATTACGGGTTATGGTAATCATAGATCTAAATATTCCTAAAAACTTCGAATAAACGTAGCTTTAAATTCATTTAATTTAAAGTATAATATATTAATTATTTATTTATCTTAATTACGCAATTACGAGATTAATGATGTTTACTTCCAATGAAATAACAGTGGAATGTAATTAAATTATGAGCTAGTTGTGAAATTTATGCTTTACTGCTTTATATATATATATATATATATATATATATATATATATATATAGAGAGAGAGAGAGAGAGAGAGAGAGAGAGATAATTATAAATGCTCATGTTTATTTATATATATACAGTCATGTATATAATAATGTAGTATATATTTTTGTATAGATTAGCTTGATTGTAATGTATATACATACATGTATTTCGGATAGCCTAAACATTTTCTGATCTCAAAATCAGTTTAACAGCATCGGTTAGATATAATGTAGTCCATTAAATATTGACAGTCTTCTCTGAGATTCGTCCATGGATATTCAAGTTTTTGAAGAAGATCTGTGATAAGTATAAAAACTCCAAGCTAGCAGAATCTTGTACACCTGACAAAATGATTAGCGGCTTTCCCTCCGCCTTTACACGTTTAGAGTTCAAATTCCAGTAGAGTCGAGTTTATTTTTATCCTTTCGGGGGTCGATAAAAATAAGTACCAGCTGAGCACTGGGGTCGCTGTAATCGATTTACTCTCTGCCTCAAAATCTCTAGCTGTGTGCAAAATTTGAAACCAGTTTACAGACAGGAATCTGGCAGAATAGTTAGTTTGCCGGACAAAATGCTAACCGATATTTCGTCCGTCTTTACATTCTTAGTTTAAGTTCCATCAGGGTTGACTTTACTCTTCATCCTTTCGGGGTCGATAAAATAAGTACCCGCTGAGAACTGGTTCGTTTAAATTAACTTACTCCCCACCCCGAAATTACTCGCTTTATGGGTTGTTAAATGCAGCAGCGAATACTTTAGATTAAGTTAACTGATCCATGTTGCTGGAGCGATAGTAGGTGTTTATGCAACCTGGTTGGAGCAACTAGACGCGGGTATATGATATTAGATAACTTGAAATATCCGATAACTTCAGTTCATACCAATAATGATGCAATGCGTCACTTTTAGGAAGATATCTTACTCACACGTGTACACATTCACACACACATACACACGCAAACGCACACATATTCTACGCACATACACACATACACACGCAGACTTTCTCGTCACCTCACTCTTTCTACATACATGCATGCATACATACATACAAACCATCTGTAATCATCCTGACTGTATATTAGGGGCTGGTGTCAACTAATTCCCTCACAGGAAAAGCAGTAAAATGTGACAACCGATGCAGACTTTGTGAAGCTAACATTAAGGATATCATCCACAGTTGTGCTTATGTCATCATGGTATTATCTACCAATATGACATGTTGTAGCTAGGAAACTATGTACCGAAAATCGATCGGAAGGATTAACCGCGGACGAAGAAATAAGAAACCACAATAGGATTGAAGCCATAACCGCTCATAATAAAAAGGAATACGTATGTATATAACTATATGCATAGGATACGAACCCATATCTCTTTATTCTCGCGACACGTGTGCTAACCATTTACACCAACGTACAACCTCGCAACCTCGCTTCTTATCGTCAGATTTAAGAACTATAATTAGTTCGTAGTCTTGTTTTTGTAAACGAACTTCATGGGTTTTTTTCTGCGATGGTTTTTTTTTTGTAAGCAGCATCGATTTTGACAATTCTGTAAATAATACTAATAATATCAGGTCTTCCCATAAGTTCTGTCCGATTTTATCTTTTTTAAAATTGAATGAAATTTAATAGTATTTTAGAATGTCGAATGGAATTAAACATGATTTTTATGCATTTGTATACATTTAACCTAATTAAATATTATTTTACAGAATGATAGAATTAAAATTTCTTTGATTAAAACCCTTTCTAACATAGAAATACCCAAAGAGCATTTGATGCACATAATGCTTTATGAGTACAAAAAAGGAAACTCTGCAGCGGAAGTGACTCGAAACATACACTCAGTTTAAGGGAAAGAATGCTTGAATGAAAGAACTTGTAGAAGATGGTTTGCAAAACTCAGAAGTGGAGATTTCAGCCTTGAAGATGGAGATCGAACAGGACATCCTGTTGAAGTTGATGATAAGCTCCTTGAGGCATTACTTGAAGAAAATCCTGCATTATCAGTTGAAGAATTGGCAATAAAGCTTAGTTCAAACCATACAATTGTCCATCGTCATCTTCAACAACTTGGAAAGGTTCCTAAACTTGGAAAATGGGTGCCTCATGAATTGTCAGAAAGCAACCGCAAATCCCGAGTTGACATCTGCTCTTCTCTCCATTCTCACGAACTCATCTCACCCTTTTTGGATAGACCTGTGACTGGTGATGAAAAATAGATCTACTGTCGAAATGTTAAACGTTGTAAACTTTGGCTTAGTAAAAGGGAAAAAGCTCAACAGAACCAAGAATGGAACTTCATGGGAAGGAGGTTCTTCTCTCCATCTGGTGGGATTGCAAAGGAATAATTCACTTTGAATTGTTACCACCTAATGCAACAATCAATGGTCAAGTCTACTGTCAGCAATTAGAGCGTTTGAACCAAGCTTTGAAGAAAAAAAGATCCGCTTTAGTTAATCGAAAAGGAGAGATCTTTCATCAGGACAATCCGCGACCCTACACTGCAAAAATCACATCATAGAAGATCGAAGAGCTTGGTTGGGAAAAATTTCTCATCCACCTTATTCCCCCGACGTCGCTCCTTCAAACTACCATTTGTTTCGTAGTTTACAGAATCATTTGGAGGACATAACTTTCGCAAGCCAGGAGGAGGTCAAAACTGGCATTTCAGAGTTCTTCGCTTTGAAACCAAAAGAGTTTTACATTAATGGGATTAAAAAGCTTGTAAATAGATGGAAGGAAGTCACAGATAATCAGGGAAAGTACATTGATGATTAAATTTCAATTAAATATAACATTTGATCACTTGATTTCTTTATTCAAAATTCGTACAGAACTTATGGGATGACCTGATAGTATTTTATAAGCTTAAAACTTATAAGCGATCACCGTGCAATGACTAAAGAACATAATCTAATAAGGGTCATATAGGCCCTGAAAAACTTACTTTTTTCCCTCAAGAGCTTATTTCCCTTAAAGGTAAGCTCACAATTATATAGTAAGTTATTCTCCCTAATCGTTATTTTTTGGCATTAGTTTGAAATTGTATATTCTAACTCTTTTTCAAGTTCATTATCGAAACTTGTATGTTTCCGCGAAATACATTCCGCTATTCATTTGTTTTAAATTATAGGACCTGGTGTATTATCAAAGGAGAGCGACATGTCTATATGCCAAATAAAAGAATTCATAAAACATACACTTATAATTACGAATTAAAATAAGGCGTTCTTTCAAAGTGAACTGCATTATCTGAGTCTAAAACCATCTCGAAATTTTTGTGGATTAATGGTTTGTTTTAGAGGAAAAGATTTATGAAATTTAGGACTGGATTCTACATCTCCAATGACAGATGTATGCAATGTTATTATCTAATATATTTTTAAAATTCTTCATTATGCATATTGCAGATAACTGAAGAAATAGTATAGAGTCAAGCGAATCTATTTCCGTCAACGAGTTACATAATTCTCAATGCCCCACTGCGGCTCTTTATGAAGAATTATTATAGTTACAGATTTGGAGCAAGCCACTATATGATGCAGAAGCTTAACTGCTCAAATGTTATTTCTATGGGGTCGATGAATATCAATGTAATACCGAGACGAAGTAATCGACTATTTAAAAAAAAAAATTAACTGTAAAGTCATTTATGGTTAGAAATAGACACGTATATTGACTTTGTTTAAGCTCAAAGTAAATTTTGGAAAGTAATTGAATGTAGCTAGCTTGTTATTCTTCTTTAGTCCCACAAAAGCTGTTATCGAGCTGACATATGATCGAAGACTTTCCAACAATCAACAATCCTGTAATTTTTAGATGCACATCTATACACACGCACATATATTTATATGTGCGTGTGTGTGTATACATATACATGTATATGTATATATATATATGTATA
>NC_068983.1:25250275-25252053 GCF_001194135.2 Octopus bimaculoides
TATATATATATATATATATATATATGTAGGTATGTACGTATATGTATGTATATACGCATATATTTATAAATTATTTATATTATTATATGATGGAACGCTACGCATCCTTTTCCAAGTAATTGTTATCTTAATAATTACGATGCGCACACTTATTCTATCTCTTATCTGTCTATCTATTTCCCTCTCTTGTAATTCTTCCTTTCTGTTTTTCTCTCCCATCCTTTCCCTATTCTTCTCCTTTCCCCTTCACCGTTCCGTCTCTCTCTCTCTCTCTCTCTCTCTCTCTCTCTCTCTCTCTCTCTCTCTCTCTCTTTCTCACTCTTCCTCTTTGACGGTCTCGACAAACTAAATTGTTTTAATGTTGACAAACTAAAATGTTTCACTGTTGACAAATTAAAATGTTTCAATGTTGATAAATTAGCATGTTCTAAACAGAAGGTGCAAGTTTGAATATTGATAGCAGTCAATAAAATTAAAACTGCATACCAATTTGTTTGAATGTATAGAGTTCATTAATTTCAGTGGTCGTCGACAAGTCATACTGAAAAAAAAAACAAGTGCGAAATGAAAGTTAAAACAACAAAAAAAAAACGGGAATGTGTTTTACAGTTTCTCTGATCCTCTTCTAATAGACGCTTTTGCTTGTAGTGGTATGTTTTGGGATCAGCTGAATTTATAATTTTTTTTTTCAGCGAGCGGATCTGATTTTAAATTCGTTAAAAATCTGGTGACGTTTTTTTATTCCGTGGTCAAGCTTGTCGTTCTGCTTCGTTGGTTTCCTTGTGGATACAGTCGATTGATCGACTATCCCCCTCGCCGAAAATTTTCTGGCCTTGTGCGTATTGTAGAAAGGATTGTTGTTGCTATTATTATTATTATTATTATTATTATTATTATTATTATTATTATTATTATTATTATTATTATTATTATTATTATTATTGTGTGAGAGCAGCGCATGCCATCAAAGTATCACTGGGGTACAAGTATATGAAGCCCAATATAGCCATCATGACTATCCGTCTGATAAGAGTACACGAGGTACATGCATCACAACCATATGTGCACGGCATGATCATCTCATATCAAAATAAACAGCGCATGACCTCGCAGGTGGAGCTCAGTTAGAATTTTTTCATATCCAGTAGTCCACCTCACTCAAGAGGTCCCTGAATAAGGTTTGTTTTCAAGATGATGAACAAAACGCCCATCTTTCCAGAGGTGAATTATCCAAAACCCAAAGAATTCCTGTCAACACATGGCTAATATGCTCCTACTGCTCATGATTAGAGATGCACATATTGTCATCACTAGTGGACATGTTCAAGTGGTTAAGGTCAAACAACTGACAAACAAATCTGTGGTATTGAGCAGAATATTTGGTGTAGCTCATCTTTTATATCAAGACAAAACAATGTACATGATAATACTTCCAGTCAGTTAAGATGAGAAGCCATGAAAGTCAGTGGCTGGTACTGCAATTAGGACACTTGTTATTATTATTATTATTATTATTATTATTATTATTATTATTATTATTATTATTATTATTATTTTATGTTTGAATTTTGTTTTGCATTAATACAAGTTGGATCCAAGTCTCACCCAGAGACCTCAAGAGACAACAAGTTAGAAGTTCATGTAGGTGTTATGCCTACGGTACCATATAGAGAATGTTTAAGAAACCATAAGAAAATTATGTATTTGTTTTTATTATTATTATTATTATTATTATTATTATTATTATTATTATTATTATTATTATTATTATTATTATT
>NC_068983.1:25252690-25256361 GCF_001194135.2 Octopus bimaculoides
TATATATATATATATATATATATATATATATATGTATACATCAGCTTTTCATTGTCCAATGTATCATCCTGTACATAGAACGCAAATGATTCCAGGGATTTGACTGCTAGTTCTCGCAGGTTGAGCAACCTCATACAAGTTATATCTTTCGCTCAAATAAATTCATGTACATATTACTAGATAAATTCCTTGGAAATGTGAATGGCGAACCAATATTGGCTTCTTTATTTACTGTAAGACACTAATAATTTTAATGCATTTCTGTCTGATGTATTTAAAAAAATTTCTTCAGTCTAAAATACCACAAAGTAACTATCTTCTAATGAGTTAATAATCTTGAGTTCAATCAAAATCGTGTAACTATATATTCACTCAAGAAAGTCATTTGCGTATCTTTATGCATGCGTAAATATGTAAATTTTGTGCGTCTGTGTAAACAACGTGTATTGCAATACATCTGTCAACTTTCTGAATATAACACGTGTTTACATCCTCCTTTCCTTATGAGATACTCTGAATATATTTGATAAATATAACATCGACAATTTATACAGAGAACTATTTATATCTCATATTTTTATTTATATTCTGGTCAATATAATTACGAAAATAGAGAATACAAAAAAAGAACTGTTAATGAACCTAAACCATATATAATTCATATCTATCTTGACAAAAAGCGATATCAATCTCTAGTTTTCGATCTTTATTTCTTCATTGAAGACAGTGAACTATTCTTGTTAGTCAGTCTTCATAAAGTGAAACCGCAAAGAGCAGGTACCTATTATCGTTGCCTATTAACATTGACAGTTCACATTAGTGGTTAGGTTATTTCTGAACTAGTCTGTGACAAGAGGTCAGCCCATGTCATAAGATCACTAAAGAAAAATCAGAGACCGATTCTTTTTTTCCGATAGCATCATTCAAACTGATGTCCGAAACCATTTTTACACTGGAACATTTGTACGATTATATATGTATTTTCCAACCTACACTATCACAGAATCATCATACTCTTTCTCATCAGTAAGTACTAATTTTTATATATCGAATTTCTACAGTAACACACATAGAAGTATGTATTCTAATGCTAGAACTGGGATTATTATACAACATTAAAGCAGTTATTTGGTGACTTTAGTTACTTCTATAACACTAAGCTTTTATAAAAAAAAAAAAGACAAACTTCCGAGAGCGAAGAAAAAGCAAAATGCTTGAATGCCTCTATAACTGTCTTGCAATAATTTGTAAGTTCCCGTTAGGTTCAGAGTTCAAATCATACCTTTCTCATGAAGACCAATATAGTATGTTTTGTACCAGATCAATTAACTCAACAGTAATTTCGTTTTTCAAATTTCTGACCCTAATTCAATGTAAGAACTGTCTTTTTACTATGAAAAAACTGTCGTTTTACTATGTAAGAACTGTCATTTTACTTCAATTATGTTATGTAACCCGCGATATTACTACAACTGGAATTCTGTAGATAATCAGAATCTGTAGAGCGAGGGGCAAATCATCTTGAGATATATAGTCGCATCCATTTATTTTTTAGTTCAAAATACGTCAAGACCAAAAGAGCCTCACAGAGTCATGTACATGTGGCATTGCGTTCATATAAGTGCATGATATTAGTAGCACCACCTCTACTTTACCCTTCCAGTAAATGGATATTCGTCGGTTTCACTGATGGCGATTAACTGAACGTTGAATTAGCGAGCTGAGTATTCGGCAGCCACATCTACGATTAAATGTAAATTTTAGGAGGAATCAGTGGGACACAGTATGTGACAAGGTAGTATTTTAAAGTGTAGACATAACTCATCGAACATGCTCCTGCACAGTTTCCGTCAGCCACATTTCATTCACAGGCTTCAATCAATCAAAGACATAGTAAAGGATACCTACCATAGATGTGTTGCGGGATGGAACTGGAAATCTAATGATTACGAAGAAAACTATCATTCGACGCTGCTGCATCGAATTGCTCATTTATACTCTTGATTTACTAGTATTATTACTAAACAGAACAATCTTCACCTCCAGTTTTATTCTGACAGTGATTATTTGTGAATGCATCGGCTAGTTTGCATCTGTTGATATTTCTAAATTTAGTAATACAGCTTTTATACTTACCGACTTAGTATATATCTCTATTACATTTACAATATAGGCGCCGTAAAGGAGATATATTTGAAGCAGCTGTAATTGTCTATCTACAATGTAGGAAATTTCTGCTTAACCAAGTGGAATGATCCCAAACCAATGTAATCACATAGCCATTGTCTGTATTCTTAAAATGTGACCATAATCTAACAAAAAGTTTGTTTATTTATTTAGTGTTAGATCTATCGTCCAAAACATTTCAAGACGTTTACAACCAACAGTGGATTACCTCCATTATTATGCCGTTGAAAATTTTTTTATGCTGTACGTAGGAACACACATGCTCGTGTGGTACAGGAGTTCGTTCTTATTCACGTGATTTCACTTTCGATATCATTGCGTAGCAGTTGGTAAAGTACTCTTTACCGTTATATTCTGTCAACTCAAGCTATGTGAAAGAAAGTAGCTGGTAATCGTTGTTATTTCCTCCATTTCACCTCTTGTCACTGATTCCTAGCAGAGTTCAAGGGAACCACCCTATCTCAATAAACGAGGAAAATATTTGCTCCTCCTAGCATATTTTATCCGAAGTCTCCCATTTACATTTCCTGTTCAAAATACTGTTTCGATGTATTGTCTGCTTTCTTTTTCTTTGGACATTTCAGATTTCGTTTCGGAACGCATTTGGGCATATAACCCCGTCTCCACTTTTAATATTTCCTGGTCTATGCTCTATATTCATAACCAGAATAGTGACGTTCGGTTTCATTTGTCCCGAAAGCGGACGTGATAACATAATATTCTTGTTTCTTTTGTAATATTTTACTTTACATTTTGTAAATTATCGTTCCTGTTGCTGACGTCAGCGTTCTGGTTAGCCTCAGTGCTATTGTTGATAGTACATTTTTTGTAGTGTTTCTTCGACCGTGTATATATTTTGCTAGGTTATGATATTAATATGTATTTACTAATTACAGTGTTATTCGCTTTTAAAAAGGCTACCATTTCTCTTTCGCTACTATCTCTGTAACTACCATCTCTGCAGGAAATATTACCCACTTTTGTCAGTGTATAACAATATTGAATACTTAATTCTGCCAAGATAGCAGTAGCAAATATCAGTTCGTACATAGAAAACAATTCTTTCCTTAAAATGGAAAAAAAGTTACAATAATTAATAACAGTTAATACATTGCATTCCTTTATTTAATGGCAATAAAGCACAGACATATCTCATTTTCGTCCGAAAAACAATTAGCAAATCTAACAAAATCGACTGTATCATATATCTTAATACGATAAATTCCTAGAGTATTAATTATTTTTGATATTATTAAAGAAATAATATTAATAGAAATGTACAGAAATTATTCAAATATAAATGAAAGAAATTTAAAAGAAAGCAAAAGCAAAAATTAGGCTTGTAATTTATGTGAATTCGAGCTTCATTTTGCAGACAAAAACCCATTAAAACGAGAGATGCTGCTGCTACTGATAATAATAATAATAATAATAATAATAATAATAATAATAATAATAATAATAATAATAATAATAATAATAAT
>NC_068983.1:25256371-25263088 GCF_001194135.2 Octopus bimaculoides
TATTATTATTATTATTATTATTATTATTATTATTATTATTATTATTATTATTATTATTATTATTATTATCATTATTATTATTATTAGTGTCATAAGCAAAGCGAACTGAAGATTGAAACGAATTAAACAAACCAAAAATTTTTGAATTGTAAACAATTCATTTAACGTATGTATCTGTTATCCAGTTTGTAATCGGCGTAAGTGGAAAATGATAGCCATTTCTGCAAAAAAAGATGACGAAAATCATGACGGGCAACTGCGTAATTAACAGTTATATTATCAATTAATTTTGGGTCCATATAAACATAACCTCATAAATCTGATTGTGCCCGGCGATCAGACATCGTATGGAAACAAATTATCAGAGAATAGTTCCCATCATCATGAAACCAATAGTAAATAATCCTTAGAGAACAGTAGCATTCAAGTCAATGAAAGCGCATAACCTAGAGCTGTGCAGTGTATGCTTGAACAAGGAACTTCATATCACTTAATGCAGTTCACTTATCTTAATCTGAGTACCAACAGCAGATGATGGTGGTAATCTTGTGACAAATTTGTGTCAGATTTGAGGTCATTCGTACTCTCAGTCGTTTCACGTCAAAATGAAACCATAATAGTCTTTTGCCCAATGTACAACTGAAAATAGATCCGAAGTACATTTTTAACCTGTTAACAATCAGATCAGCCTAGGGTTGATAAACGGTTGTGTATTTTTCGTCTAATATGTAAGTTTAAAAAAATGATCCGCCCTGAATTCGGCATCTCCAAAACCGAAATATGTTTGCAGCCATCGGTGACAATGATGGTATTCAAAATTTACACATCTTAAAATTTAAACAGAAAAGGACTGAAGAGGTAAAAACAAAAAGAAATTCTTTCTTCTGCATGTGTATGATCGTTTATGAAATGTCACACTTCAAGCCAACAAATATATCTATCCCAATCCAACGACATATCATAGAAACCAGGTAAATGAATATATAATAACTTTCAAATGTGAAGCAGAACCAAATTCAAGGAAAACAGAAGAATTCTTGAGAATGAGATGAAGAACGAATGAATCAACATGGGAGAATTCTCTAAATCAAGGAAAACAGCAACTGAAAAATAAGTGGTCATAACAACACAAGACCAGTCACTAAAGAATAAAGAAAGAAATAAAAGTAAAGGACCGAAGATAAAATCACAAAAAATCGCACTGACAGAGGCGTTTAATAAATACAGAGTTGGAGGCACCTAACCGTTGCACTAGGAGAAAAAAGATTTAACCTTCAAGATTATAGAAACAGCAAACTCTAAAACACATGTTGCTTTCTTACAACTTCTAAAACCTTAAATGCATTGTTAGTGAGAATGAATCTGGAGAAGATACATAGCTGTGCTTAAATGAATAGAAACTTTGTTACACAGACTCTTGGGCTTGCAAAATGCAATTGCTTCTCTATAAAACTATAACGGACTGTAGAAAGATAAAGAGTCTCACTATAATACGGAAACGATTACCAACACGTTTTATAGTGCCCCGTACTCGTGTGTCCTGGAAAAATTAATGATAATAATGATAAATTGACGCATTAAAGAAACATCATTAATGACAAACAATTTGAAGGATACAGAGAAAAGAATTAATTATAAAATCTAATTCTATCTCTAAAAGAACCCTATACCATTTCCATTTGGCATTTAGGCAGTTGATGAACTATTAACCAAATTATACTTAGATGCAGCTGCTATAGCAAGACAGTCAACCACCTCTTCTATATGGGTGATATCAAACTGATAACGATTAGAAACACTGTTCCAGACAGTTAACACACCATTGATGCGCTAGACGATTTAGTTTAAGATCCGGATTAGAAAAATACGATAAAGTTACACTGATGACAGAAAAATTGAGTAAATACATTAATAACATACTAGATAAAATAAGAGTGATAAGAAAAATAGATTAAACACTGACATAAAAATACTTAGAAATCTATTAGCTAGACAGCATACCACAAATACAAATAAAAGATGAGAAAAGTATAATGTAGATGCATAAGATAACTGCTTAAGACTGAACTAAATGAAAAATAAATAAATGAGGTCATAGGCGTCCATTTTCTTGCAATACCAGTAATAATTTGTAGTTGTAATATTCTTAGCTTGACATTAAACGAACTAGACTAGGAAGATTAGAGTGAAATAAAAATAGAAGACAAGAGAGTAACAATTGAACTTAGAATTTAAAAAAAAAAACTTTTGGTATAACACAAGCACACGTAATGAGGAGCCAAATGCTAACTCAAATGCATTGAAACATACCTGCTCCAATATTACCACGATTACCACGAAAGGATGATGAAAACCCAATGCAGATAACTAAAATCACGTAGAAAACTAAGATGAAGAATAAGACTATTCAACTCTAAAAAGATAAATATTGCGCAAAATATATAAAATCTGACAGTCATTTATGAGGAGAAAGAATAAACAAAACTAGAAAAAACAAAACAACCAAAAAACTGTTAATAAGTTAAAAAGTAAGTCAATCATTGCGTTATAATGTGCCATGCTAAAGTCATGACGAAGCGTCTCTAAATGTCAGATACACGTAAAACAATAGAAAAACAAAAAAGTAAGAGTGTGGAAATTGACAAAATAAAATCGCAACACAGGTTGACAAATACAAGATCCTAAACATAGGGTGAAGTAATTTATATTTCCATATAAGAGAACAGTTACCGTTCACGATTAAAATTGTATTACAATAATCATCTTTAGATTATGTTGAGATTGGGAAGACTGTTAAAACTTACACTGAGGTTGGGAATAATTGCTTGTGATCTTTCAAATCAGAACCTTTCTGGTATCAATTTAAAGAAAAGAACGACTCCGAAGAAATGGAAAATTGGCCCCGGCAACGTTTGAAATCTGTACCTAAATGAAGATTACACAAAACGGTAAGTTATTGTGCCTGTTACTTTACTAATTTCGCCAACCCAATATACTATGTTTCACAGCATCCAAGACCTTCGAAAACCTTAATAACGATAATTCTTAATATTGGCACAGTGACAAAAATTTCTAAAGGATAGATGAGTCAATTATATCGGCTCATGTAATTTTCTGGTACTTATTTCATCTAATCCAAAGAAAAAAAAATGCAAAAATACAACGAAAAATTCAAAAGAAAACAAAAAACGAAAATAAAAAGTAATATTGACACACGCTAATTTTGACGAGAAAAGAATAACAGCACGTAACCAATAGCCCTGATATATTTTTTGTCCATCTTCCTATTGATCCTGTGAATCTACAGAATATACTGATTTCCATCCACTATCGTTGATAATAATACTGATAATAATAATAAACATATATTTCAAAACATTAACAGGGGTCATAGATAGGTCTTCGTGGATAATATAAAAAGGAACGAATTTACAATGTAAGGCATTGTTATTTGAAATAAATGAATAAAATAAAATAACAAAATAAATGTATCTATCATCACTATTTAGCATAGATTTCTATAGACCTCTATAGAGATCAACTTCTTTAGTTTTTATTAGCCAACAATGTCAGGGCCATTAGGGAGTACCATCGCCTTGAATTTGATAGCATAATTGTTATATTTACGGTTAAAACATTTATTAAAAAAAAGAAAACATTTGGCACATTTCCAAAAATTTATTTGGATTACATGGTATGAGTAATCTTTCTAAAAAAAAAAAAAACATCCCTCTCAAGTTTCAAACCTTTATGTGTTTTATGAAGAGGTTAGATATAATGTAATAATGCATAGCAACACATGCGTGATGTGATATAAATACGTGTGTTAATATGTGTGTATATTCTCACACTCACCCACACATACACACGCAAATATATATATTCACATATGTATGTACTATTATATGCATATATATAAGCATATAACACACACACATACATATATGTATTTGTAAATGCTTGTATATTTATTTCTGCTACACAAATCTATAGAAATGCGGGTATATATATGCATGCAAATGCATTCTTAACAGATACAATATATACATATATGTGTGTGTGTGTGTGTGTGTGTGTGTGTGTGTGTGTGTGTGTGTGTGTGTGCGTGTGTGTGTGAGAGAGAGTGTGTGTATGTATGTATGCATCTATGTATATATGTGAGCATGTATGCACATATATATAAATCAGTGATTTTATGCTGTCGTTACTTGTTCATTACCTATCAGAGGTCTGTGTTCCATGAAAAACGGACCCAATTTTGGAACTTAGCCCAAAAATATTCTACGGAATTATATTTATCTAGCACTCCTTACTGGATATCACTACGTAAAAGGAATAATAAAGAATGAAGGCTGCCAGTGGCACGCAATTAAACAATTCAACGCTTTCTGTAATTTTATTTCTATTTTTAACATTTATTGTGTATGAAATTATATTACACATCACGAACATACAAACATGCAAATATATACATTAATGCCTACGTTATTTCGTTTAAGGCCATTTATTGTAACTATCATAAATTCTTTTCCTAATCGCCTTTAAAGTCAATAAACTTATATAAACTTTTGTTATGCTATCATATATTTAAATGCAAGAAAAAGAACTAAATTTAAATATTTGTAACAGGCTTTTAGGATCGAAAAAGAAGGAAGAACTATAGAAGTTTATAGAATGTGTCCGAAGAACGGAGAAACGATAGGTCTCAAACTCTTGAGACCTATGTTTTCTCTGAAAACCCCAACGGTAAAAGAACCAATGGTGTTGCGATGCAAAACGAGTTTATTTTGGTAGTGGATTGGAGAAGGCCAACGTTCCACATAAGTGGAACCATCTAACGCCAACCATCTAATGACATTTTACTCGCAGCAGATGATATTCAGGACGCAAACAGAACACCAGTGATATCATACAACCACAAGAGCGGCAATAGCAACAACAACTGCAATATTAAAATTGAAACAGCCATTGCAGCAAGACACGTGACAGAAAACGTAACAGCAACAGAACAAATGTTGTACTCACATCAGCATCACTAACTATCATTAATAACACCAAGAAAAGATCTCATGATTATAACAACAACAACATCAACAACAACAAAAAGATCTAGTTCAGTGTCTAAATATTACTGACATTTGGAGTTTCAGAGTTCAACTATTGTCATATGCAGGGCGGATCAGAGTGAAGATAATTTCTGCCTAATTTCTTTAGGTTAAAGGGGTAGGCTCTTTTCGTATGTGTGAAGGAATCTGTAAAAAAATTGCATGTTGGACACAAAGTATTTAAGTGAGACGAAGTGAAGACAGAGGCGCTGTCTCAATAAATTTGCTGAATGTTGGATGAGACGATGTATATTGTCTGAGAAAAAGGGTCTGTAACATCACTTATTTGTAGGCGAGAAAATGATAATTGTGATGTAGAACTCTTCTCATATGATCAGACTGATCCATGATGTGGGGCGTCGATGATTGACCTCCTAAGTAAAGCTTTCTCTCTTCCGAATACTCTTATATTTTAGTTATACAGATGATTTTATTCATGTTTTGCATATTTTTCATAAGTCCCTTCAATTTATGAATTTCATTCTCTCCTTTTAACTGCGTCTTTTCTGGGGAATTCTCACAAGAAAAGAGCCGATTATCATTATTATTATTATTATTATTAATAGTAATATAGTAAGGCGTGACAGATAGATTCGTTAGAACTTCGGGTAAGTTGCTCAGCAATATTTTGACCGTCTTCACGTTCGAATCCCGCCCAAGTAGAATTTACCTTTCATCTCTTCGGCGTGTAGCGACGGGAGAAATACCTCAAAGCATTTCGTCCGGCGCACTAACGATTATGCCTGCTCACCGCCTTACTACTACTACTACTACTACTACTACTACTACTCTATATTTAAGAGATGTAAAATTAAGTACATTATTTACATTATTTACACTATTTAACACAACTAGTTCTTTAACACAACGTTTCGGCTGATATACCCTCCGTTTTGAACCTGGGTTCTCAGTCCTAAGGTTTTTTTTTTGATGTTGCTATTATTATTAAGGTCACTGCCTGGAATCGAACTCGGAATCTTGGGGTTAGTAGCCCACGCTCTTAACCATATGCTCGTGGGCAATTATGGAGTGAATTTTAGGTTTTATAAATCTAATATTCTCCTATCCGTCTTTAATACCAGTTCATATATACTGTTCATATCTGCACTCGGTCTGCTTAGTAGGTTGTTGTGTTCTAACATATGTGCTGCTTCTTTTAGTCTTCGTATTTTCCAGTGGTACGTACAAAAATAAAAAGTTAGTATATTAATATTATTGATAGTAATAATAATAATATTAATAATAATAATAATAAGACCAAAGCCTCCCCACCAGAAATTACCAAAAACATATAATAAAAGGAAACATAACAAGTAACTGTAGAATATGTGGAGATGGACAAGAAACAATAAATCATATCATCTCTGGCTGCCCAATCCTGGCTAAGAAGGAATATATTCACAGACACGACAGAGCTGGGCCCTATATACATTGGAAGCTATGCCAAAACTATGGAATAACAACAGAAAAAAGATGGTATAAACACACGCCAGAAAAGGTCACAGAAAACGAGAAAGCAACTCTGGGATATGCCAATACACACAGATAGAGAAATTAAGGGAAATAGACCAGATATAGTTGTCAAAGATCATGAAGAAAAAAATGCTTTCTA
>NC_068983.1:25263308-25279845 GCF_001194135.2 Octopus bimaculoides
ATATAACATACAGAAAATTACACTACTGGGTACTGCACACATCCTACGCAAAACACTTTCAATACAGTAACCATAAGAGCATCACAGCAAACCACAGCACATACCCAAGGCACACAGAGCTGCGCTCGTCAGTGAAGTGAAAGCACGTTATAAAAATAAAACTACTGAACAATAATAATAATAATAATAATAATAATAATAATAATAATAATAATAATAATAATGATGATAGGCATTTTATCCTTTCTGTTCGATAAATTAAGTACCAGTTGAGTACTCGGATAGATATAATCCACTTAACCTCTCCCTACAAATTTCAGGTCTTATTATTACTATTCTTCTTCATATTGTTCAAAATAGAACTACTGAACAACAATAATAATAATAATAATAATAATAATAATAATAATAATAATAATAATAATTTGATAAATATGGAGACCTGAGAATTGGGATCGTTGTGGCGGCTTCAAAAGTCAAACCTGAAGGTTATTCTATTGTTATCGGAGCATTGGGTTCTATACCACCCAATCTGAAAAACATCTGAAAACTTTAGAAACACCCTGCAGTCTAAGTGCACGCATATTTCGCAAAGTACTATCTGTCTGAGGTCCTTGTGACTTGACAAACAGTACAGACCCTCGGTAGATACAATATCTTCAATCAACAATCTCACGATATTGTATACTCCGTGACGTCTACAAAAACAAAAATAATCATCATAATAATAATAAGAAGAATAGTAATAATAAGACCTGAAATTTGTAGGGAGAGGTTCAGTCGATTATATATATCCGAGTACTCAACTGGTACTTAATTTATCGAACAGAAAGGATAAAATGCTAAGTCGACCTCGGTGGAATTTGAAATCAGAATGTAGCGACGGGCGAAATAATGCTAAGCATTCCGTCCGGCGTGCTAAGGATACTGCCAGCTCGCCGTCCAAGTAGTAGTAGTAGTAGTAGTAGTAGTAGTAGTAGTAGTAGTAGTAGTAGTAGTAGTAGTAGTTGTAATAATAATAATAATAATAATAATAATAATAATGATAATAATAATAATAAATTTTAATATTAAAATGTACCAGCTGTACAATACACATACACACATTGATGCTACTTACGTAAAGTGTCACAAAGATAATTTGACAATTATGATAGCAACACTAAAGAATGCAGTAAATTTTGCAAACTTCCGAACATCACACACACACACACACACACACACACACACACACACACACACACACACACACACACACACACACACACACACACACACACACAAACACATGTATATATATATATATGCACGCATGTACATATATTTATGTAATTTCTCATAAGCAATATTCATTCTTTCGTGAATATATTTTTCTACATTTTTCTGTGTACATATATAATTTTATTGTTAATGTTTTGGCAAGCGATATCGGAATTCTGTTGGAAAGCATTCTGTTAATTCATTTTTCACTAGATATTAGCTGCCAGGCAATCGAGATAACCGTTACAAATTTTTCTGATGAATAATTCATGTAATTCATAACTCCACAATGCAATGAGCCAATATTGTGTGTAATGTGACAATTTTTTTTTCATATATTTTTCAAAACTTTGTTTTAACATTTGTGAATATTTGAAATTTATTTCTATGTAATCGGCAAGAATTTTTTGATTGAATTTATATTGGGGTGACAAGAAATATTGTAATTTTGAATTGTAAATAACATGCTATTTTACAAATAAACTACCAAAATACTTTCATATATATTGTCTTATGCTAATGTCTTTTTCTCTCTTGCACAGGCCTATATATATATATATATATATATATATATATATATATATATATATATATAGACGTATGTATATTGCACATTTACTGTATTACATATAGCTGTCTTAATTTGTATAATTTGCTCATCGCATCTTCGTGTATTTGTCGACGTCGTTACTTTGCATTCATGCAGTTACTTTGTTGTTGTTGTTGTTGTTGTTGTTGTTGTTGTTGTTCTTCTTCTTCTTCTTCTTCTTCTTCTTCTTCTTCTTCTTCTTCTTCTTCTTCTTCTTCTTCTTCTTCTTCTTCTTCTTGTATAAGCAAATAAGAAAATAACAATTAGAAGATAGCAAAAATTTCACAGTAAACGAAAAGCCCAATCCAAAGGTGATCAAGAAACCCGACAGACACCAAGTCAACCCGATCACTAGAAGTACTACGGGAAGTTCTTCTTTCGCCTAAGTCCTTTAAAGCACACAGGCATATAGTCTAGTGCCATTCATTTGGATATTCTCCCTATATTCACTCATTTTACAAATTTACGGGAGAATAGGGGTAACTGCATCCTTCCTCTCACTTCCCCTCACCTTCCTTTCCACGTAGTACTTGGAAATGTTGTTGAAGGCTTCATAAAAAAGAAAATGTTTGTCTTCAGTCCTTTCAATCGCATTCTCCACACGAACTGTTTTGCCAAAGCCACTAGATAAAGGAAAAACGCCTGTGCTTCCCGGACAAAGGAAGGTTGTAGCGTGAATTACAAAATTGAGCCGGTTGATAGCCGCATCCGAACTACACCTGATAGCAACTGCTTGACTTAACTCTAGAAGTCAGCAATGTTCGAACACTGAACGGACGCATGCAGGGCGGTTTCATCTTTGTTCACAGAATCCGGTTAGGCGCGGCTGACGACGCTACTAATTCTATGGAGTTTATTCTGAAACGGCAATATCAATGCCTCTGGTATCACTACCAGGCTAAGGATTTCTGGAAATTATCAATGTGTCCGGACCGAACGTCCAGTAAATACCAGCCATTTGATTTTTATCAATGTCCAGAATTATCCATAGGAAAACAATGCATCAGTGAAACCTCAACTGACATTGTCCGACTAGCAGAGTACTCTGAGGGTCTGACTGCATTCTAAGTGTTATGTACTCTGCCTCGATTTGCGCTTGTTCTAGGATGCAGCTCTGTCGAAAATTCGAGATGTCGAAAAGCAAGACTGACAAACGTCGACCAAATCTGCTCACCGTGAAGAGAACGCTGCGGATGTCGCACTCTCAGAGTATTACTACTCATCATTTGATACTGCTTGCTCAGTTCTCCACGCCACGGATATTGACGGCAAATGGGCTATGTGACCGGCTAAGCATGTTTCTTTCTCAGAAGCAGAAAATTGTACTATCTAGAGTTTTATTCACATTGGTGTTAATAGTGGTGATGGTAACGGAGGTAGAATTTTCAGTTTGAGTTGAAAGAACAATTTGAATCTCCTTATTTCTTTTGTTTACGCTCATCGTTATCGTTTCGTTCAGTATTGATAGCGCCAGTTCTGGAAACAGAACTGCTTCTTTTACGTCTTTTCATTTATGTTATTTACATCCGTATTGTCGTTGACATTGTTATTGTGTTCCTACATTATTTTTTTAAAAGGTAGTTGTGGGAATTTGATAATATAGTGTCTGATAAAACAACAAACAACACACTAGATTTATGAAGACGTTTGTTTTCTAAACTCTGTAATTTTGCCATAAAAAGCTTCACAATTTGCTTTGAGGGAGCAAAATTTTCACAAAGGCAACTACTTTCAAAAAGATGCTGGCTTGTTTATAACAAAAACCAAAATTACTTTTAATCAAAGCAACAAAGTTCATTAACATCATACCAGGCGAGTATCTTAGACGATACTATCGACCGCACTAATTCGCTTATATTTCATTTTATCCACCCCCAAATGATCTAAGGCGCAGTCGATCTCGGTAAGATTTGCACTTAGAACGTAAAGATACAGAATAAGCAAAAATTATTCTTTCAACACTCTAATGATTCTGCTAAACTACGACCTTTTTGACAACGATGGTGATCATGATGTAGATGATATAATGATAATAATAATAAGAAGAATAAAAATAAGAATAAGAATAATGATAATAATAATCTCCACCACCGTCACAAAAAAAAAAAATTATCCTAAAAATCTACCTTCTAATTTCTTCCACTCGTCTCCTACTTCAATCGAAATAGAGAAATATGATAAAAATAAAGCAATATAGAAATATCCCAGAAAGAATTGGATTTCTCTTATGCTGATTTCTTTCTCTTTTTTTTTCTTTCATTAAGAATGTATTATCTTTTTTCTGCCACATTGCAGCTGGAAGCTATATACAATGTATGAATATTGTTTTTACTACCGTACCGAACAATTATACATATATATATATATAAATATATACAATAATACATGTAAATGAATAGGATAAAAATACAATGAATAGATATAAACAACAAAAATAGACCAGAAAAACAATATAACCTTTCTATTACCTCTTATTCTATGAGATATATTGCAGATGATGATGATGATGATGATAATGATGATGACGATGATGATGATGATGATGATGATGATGATGATGATGATGACGATGATGATGATGATGACGATGATGACGATGATTATGATGATGATGATGATGATGATGATGATGATGATGACGACCATCATCACATTCACTAGTACTGTGAATATTATTATTATCATCTTTAACACCATGATCATCATGATCGTCATTATGCTCGGCTTCGTTATCATCATCATTATTATTATTATAGTTATTATTATGAAAGTTATTATTATTATTATTATCATTGTCGTTGTTGTTGTTGTTGTTGTTGTTGTTGTTCTTATTATATTTATTATAGCTATTATTATTATTAATCTACTGATGTTGCAACATTTATTATTATGAATAACTCGGTTATCAAGACGACCTGATCATAATGAAGGTAGCCGACATCCTACGCAAGCCGCTTTCATTTCAATATCACCACTCGCCGTACAATTTGTACATAACGCACGTTACACACAGCACTAGTACAATAGGATCATACACAGTAAATTCATCACCAGACACGAACCGGACACAGCCACTCGTCAAAACTAAAACGCACAACGCAATTCATACAACACGTACGAAGGACCATCACCACCAGACACTAAAATTCATAACACAACTAACACGACGTATGCTGAACTCAATTACTTTCTTCCAGCAATTGAACATGTGTATCACACATATCAAACGCAACTATTCCTAACACTGAAACATGTAACACAACTGACATAACTCATACCTAAGACAATCACTTCTCGACAAGAATACGTATAACAAAACTGCCACATAATCTATATACGCACCATCCAGTTAAATTAAAGCACTCCCACATTACATATGAAAGACAATCCGTACACAACACTACGAGACCTAACATACTTTTCTGAGCAAATATTATACGCATTTAACAACCAATAAAATGCCTTCTCGCAAACAAGAAATACAAAGGATGTTCACCGTATGGCAGTGAAGCGTTTAGTATATACGTACATTCAACAACTACTGAAGAAAATACTCCTCGCACATCGTATATCAAAGACTTAAATACATGCGAAAGACAATTACCCCGGATTAAAATAATACAAATCTCACTACATATACTGTACAGAACAAACAGACGGAACACTGATAGTACCAGATATGGCTAAACGAACTCTCTCAACGGTGCAAGACAGATGAAATTAAGAAATATATTTCTGCATAAGACGTCAGTTACACGAGTGTACATCATGGTGTATTCGGAGCCCTCCGTCAGTTTCGACGACGATGGTCCCAGCTGATACGATCAACGGAACAGCTTGCTCGTGAAATTAACGTGCAAGTGGTTGATCACTCCACGGACACGTGAAATCATTAACATAGTTCTCAGGGAGATTCAGTGTGACACTGTGTGTGATAAGGCTGGCCCTTTTGAATACACGTACAACAGAAAGAGAAAGTTGTGGCGAAATAGTACAGCAGGGTTCGCCTCCACACCCTGCCAGAGCCCCGTTATGTTTTAGGTGCTTTCTCTCAATAAACACTCGCAGCTCCCGGTCTGGGAATCGAAACCGCGATCCCACGACCACGAGTCCGCTACTCTAACCACTGGGCCATTGCGTCTCCACTACGGTGTATTATAAGCAAGTAAATAAGAACAGAAGCTGGATTAATGTCAGTTCATTACAGCTGTTTCTTACGCATTTTTTTTATAGAAGAATGCTGACATGCTCCCACTGTGTTCTTGGGATATTCTCCTATTGTTTTGAAATGATGTTTCATCTGATGATTACGAATTTTGCAATGATGAAACGCACACGTTCTATTTAATAATGCGTAAGAAACAGCTGTAAAGAACTGACATTTATCCATTGTCAGTTATTATTCATTTGCTTATATACATACACACACAGACACACACACACACACACGCACGCACACACACACACACACACACACACACACACACACACACACACACATAAAACGTTCTACAAAATACTCACCCTGAAGGCATTACCAATGACCATTCAGAAGAGCTCTGAAACTGGTGGCAAGAAAGGGGAAAGTTATCTTCAGATCGGAAACCTGGCCTTGATTCTAATAACTCAGCTAAAGGCATCATCTCTGATGTGACCTGTCGAAGTCCTGGACCGGCGAGGGATTCACTACGTCGCCGGTTCATGACTAGCACAAAATTAGCCTTAGCAACATTTCAACTCCAGATACAATGAGCCGTAATTATGAAAATACACCAACCCATAACCATAATTTGGCAGTTTTATTATTCCCTATGAAGACGTGAAGCTGGTTGTATACTTAGTGGGTCGGACAAAATGTTTAGCGACATTTCTTCCGACTATCTACGTTCTGAGTTCTAATTTCATCAAGGTCGACATTTCCTTTCATTCTTTCGGGGTCGATAAAATAAGAACCAGTTTCATACTGGAGTCAATGTATTCAAATTATCTTCTTATCTAAGGTTGCTAACTTTGAATCAAAATTTGAAACATTTATCAATTATGAAAAGATTAAAGAAAAAGTTTAGATTTCCAAGGTATTTAAACTCCGATCTCCGAGTGTCTGTTCAAAATGCCGCAGGGTATATACTGTGATATAGTTAACCCAACCCATTCACCACGCTAGAATCTAAAATAGTTACCAGGCCGTAGAATGGTCAATTACATCGACACAAGCATGTAGGTGCTATATCATTTTATTCAACCCGGAAAAGTGAAAAACATTGTTTACTGACTGGCATATGAACTCAAAATGGAAAAAGCCGGAACACACACCACAAGGCACTTTGTTTGACAGTTCCAGCAATTTTGTCAGCCTAGCAAAACAAATTATATTGGTTCAGAAACTGTACAGAAACGACAAGAACAACATCATCACCATCATTAGTAGCAATAACATCAATAAAAAAAGAATTATTATAAGAAAATATATATATGACAAATGGAAAAAATGAAAGAAACAAAGTAATGAAAATATAAATCAGATAAATATATACAGCACAGATAACTAAAAGTTACAGCGAGTTATGTATTTGCTAATAACTTTTAGATTATTATCTCAGTTCGTATCGCTTTCATTTATTCGCTGTAAATCATATTTCTGCTTTAGTACAAACCTGTGCCTTCCAATATCTCATTCTTGGACTTGTACGTCTGTGTGTGCTAATATATAGGGCGTGCGTGTATATGTGGTGGGTGCTGGATACGCTCGTTCCACCACACACAACACATACATAAACATCCGTAAACAATGAATCTATATATATATATAAATGACTGTGAATTCACATACACACACGCACACACACGCACACACACGCACACACACACACACTCACAAACAAACACGCATACACACACATACATACACATATACATATGAATTTGTGTATGCATATGTATATATACATATTCATATATATATATATATATATATATATGTGTGTGTGTGAGTGTTGTATATATATATATATATAAATATCTATACATAAAACTATATACACACATAAATACACGCACACACACACATTTATGTGTATATGTATATATATATATATATATATATATATATATATATATATATATCATAGATCACTGTTCCCTAATAAAAGCTATGTAGCCTGCAACCTTTTATTATAATCTTAATTAAACACTCGTATCTCCTTTTTTTATGTTTATTCTATTTTGTATTGTTTCCAAATTAGGAATATTTCTTGATGTACCAATAAATGTAGAACTGGGTTTGGTCAAGGCAGTAATTATGTCGGTTCTGTAATTGCTTCGATTTACAGTAAACATTCTCGCATAAACTCACGTGTCTCAGTAAATAATGTGAAGGTAGAAAATAACAGCAACAACACAAAAGTCAATAACAAAACTAATTAATAATATTCTGGGAAATATATATGAATTTTTTTCATATCGCTATAAGGCTACCGCATGAGGGTACTTTACGGGCTACAAAATTTGTGGAGTGTTACACAAAAATTTAATGAAACGAAATGTGATAGCATTGCAGGGAGTACTTAGCAAATAATAATAATTACTGAGTCTCTGTGTTGGTCGTTTCGACTGGTGTTCTCATTATTCTGTCGCTTCAGCGGACCGAGAGAAGTGAAATTAGTTTTACTACTTCGACTTTAACAACATGAATTCTTTCTCTGTAATATTATACGCTTCCTTCTGCGATCACGATGGGGCCTAGTTATGGATTGTCACGTCGTTTTCAGGGGCCATGCGAATTTGTGTATTCATTGAGAAGTTACCAAACATATATCATTCTTCATAACCTCAGATCTTTATACTTGCCCATACAATGTACCAAGAATGTGACCACGAACGAACACTTCATCATTCTTGACGCTGAACCACGCACTTCGTTGGCCCGTTAATGTCACAAAAGTGAATGGGCAAGTGTGTATGAGCCAACACTACTTGTAATTGTTTCGTCGACGCAACAAAAGCATTCGTATCCCTCGTAGTTCGTCGCCTTAATTGCCCAAATAATTTAATTACCATCGACACAAGTACTTTTCAAACAACGCTGTTTGTACTTCTTGCTTCATTAGTAAATTACTGAAGAATCTGATGAAAGAGATTATTTTTCCTCGTTCATTAATAACAAGGTTGGGGAGAATAATACTCTCTTGGGTAACATAAACTCCCGATACAGGCCGTTTGAAATATGTTTATTTACGTAGCTTCATATCTGGGCGTCAATGTGCACATGTCAGAATCCATAATTTTGTATTTCTTTACTGCCCACAAGGGGCTACACACAGAGGGGACAAACAAGAACAGACAAAGGGATTAAGTCGATTACATCGACCCCAGTGCGTAACTGGTACTTAATTTATCGAGCCCGAAAGGATGAAAGGCAAAGTTGACCTGGGTGGAATTTGAACTCAGAACGTAACGGCAGATTTTACCGCTAAGCATTTCGCCCAGCGTGCTAACGTTCTTACCAACTCGCCGCCATAGATTCTCCGAAGGCAACCACATTTATGTATAGTAATGTGGGATCGTCAGTCACTGGCCTCCCCTCGGAGCCGACACTGGAAAACACACATTCATGCACTAAAACATTATGCTCGTAGGATTCACCTAGAGGTGTGACATTTGAAGCTGCAGATGAAATTCCAAGCAGATCTGGAAAGTTGACGTTGTTGTTTCTATCATTTCTTCGTGTTCCATTTCTTTATTCTATAAGTCTATGTTGGAGGAGAGATTATGGATTATCTCCTTGGTCATACGTTGCCTATGTTTTATGGTAGGAGAAATTAATCATCGGAGGAGCATGCTACAAATATGATGCCAGACGTGAGGACATTTTTGCCTCTGTTTCCAAAATATATGTTTCTCCAAACTTCTTACGCACTTCAGTTCTATATTTAAGATATGAGGAATTATGTGCATTATTTACATTATTTACATTTGACGGATATTCGTCCTCATCTTGTTTGTTGTTAACACAACGTTTCGGCTGATATACCCTCCAGCCTTCATCAGGCGTTTTGGGGAAATTTCGAACCTGGGTTCTTATTTCTAAGGTATTTTTCGATATTATTATTATTACCATTATTATTATTATCATTATTATTATTATCATTATTATTATTATTATTATTATTATTATTATTATTATTATTATTATTATTATTATTATTATTATTATTATTATTATTATTATTATTATTATTATTATTATTATTATTATTATTATTATTATTATTATTATTATTATTATTATTATTATTATTATTCAGGTCACTGCCTGGAATCGGCATCTTTGGTTAGTAGCTGCGCTCTTAACCACTACGCCATATGCTGGTGGATACATCAGCCGAAACGATGTGTTAGCAACAAACAAGATGAGGACAAATATCCGTCAAATGTAAATAATGTACATAATTCTTCATGTCTTAAATATAGAACAGAATTAATAAAGTAAGAAACTTCAAAGTCTATGTGGCTGTCAAATGCAACCCCTACGGAGCAATGAAGATACAATATTTGGTCACAGTGGACTTAGAGTAAAAGGCCAGACACCTATCACATATCAGTCAGCGACCAATCCTAAGAACACTCTGGAGTGCTTCTTTGAAGCTGAAGCGCTTTGTAATTCGGCATCAGGATAAAAGGTCCTCTAACTTTGGAATGAAAAAGAAATGTTTGAGATCAGTGCGATCCATCGTATGCGCGAAGCTGTGTAGTAGAAAAAGAATCGATTTACCGGTGCAGATAGTGAAGAAATAAAGCACAGTTTTGAGACAAGCCGGCAAAATCAGGATGAGTTTGGTGAGCCTTTGAAAGAAAGCAGCAATGGAATTAATGTTGATAAACTTGAAAAACAGAGGAGGAAATAGTAAGAGGAATACGTGAATTAGTGAAAAGCGGGATAGTGATAGGGATGCAATGGGGGTATGTTTGCAGAAATCTAGTAGTCTATATATAGTTACTGTCTGAATATGAAGACAGTGAACAGGAAACACTCAGCTGATTAACTGCTTTGATAGTATGGTAATCAATAACATCCGATCAACGTAGGTTGTCGATAAGAGAAAACTACATAGTAAAACAATGAAGATAGATAGATCCTTGCAGTATGTATAGGTGGACGGTTTCAAAGAATTAAATGACTTGCTTAGGTCCTCAATATCGAGCCCATGACCCGATAATCATTCACCGAATACTTTGACTACTTTGTTACACATCTGGAAGTAACAAATATGATGACTAGATTTACAGAGACTCTATAACATTTCGGATTGTTGCTATATTGTAATTGAGAACTTAAAGCGTATCCGCATTGCTTATCATATGCAAAACATTTCACTTATAAAGTATCTTATACCTGGTGATTAGTTTCCCAAAAAACATAATGATAGTTGCTTTTAGCTATCGTTTTCCAGATAAGAAAGAGCACTGTTTGAACTGCAATGTAGCCCTATCTACATATTACATTTTATTTCTTCTGTTCAATTATATTTCCTGCATTTCCATCTTATAAAAACTCGACGAATCAACTTTTGTTTTCTTCACTTTATTAAATTTGATTCAGAGATTTCGCAATATTTGTACATCTCCCACATCCAAAATACCCGATAATAAACTGAATGACTAAAAAGAAACATGCACGTTTTTGACTTCTTAAATTTTTTTATTATAGTTCTTTATTCTCGAACGTCTTTTACATGTTACAGATTTTGATCTGTAACGAACTTAAAATGCATTTGTATTTCTTCCAATCAAGCGGAAGTTATTTATAGCATCTACCCATTGCGGCGGGTTCAACGTGTAATTCATAACTGAAAAACAAAATTACTTGAATAACCGTTATTTTTTTTTTAATATATATGTGTTTGTAGCTACACAACATAGGAGTGAATGACAACCTTCTCCATCCAACCGTTTCGTCTTCAAAAATCATTGGAATAATATCTTCAACTATCATCTATTACACTGGAGAACAAGGTGTTTGTTGTCTGGTATTGGAAACATATCTCCAAGTAATTTTGAGGTGCTGATTTCAAACATGAAATACATCTTTCTCTCTAACATCAAGATTGTTTCGAAAACTCAAGTAGCCATTTATCAGGATTTCCAGTATTGTCACCATTTCTAAGAATAGATTTGGCTGAATCAAATGCATACCCATGTATGGAGCTTGACAAAACTTTGAAAGCACGTTTTACAATATAATTTACTGGAAATGCATCTACAAAAGTGAAAAGAAAAGTTATGATTTAAGTATCGCCAGTAAGTATAAAGCCTCAAACTTGAGCAACATTCACTATTTTCAATCTGACTGTTTTAAATCTCACGATGATGAGAGAAATGCTCTTTATACAATTACGTACGCACGTATTAATAAACTACATTTTTCTGTGTTCCTCGACATCATACGTATTTCATATTTGTGGATTCGTCTGTCAATATGACTATGCCGTGCTTGATTCAGTATAACTATCATTGCAAACCAGGTGAGACATGTTTTGTTGAACCTTTAAATATTTCTTATGAAAATTGTTATTTTGAATGTACCAATTGCAAGGTCACACGGGTTTCGTCAAGCATTGTCAAAAAACTGAAGGAAGTTCACTAAACAGCCTTGGGTACAGGTTACTCTTCATTCTCGAGGAGACTGCATATTTTCTCTGGAAAAGCTGGCGGAAGGTTTAAAAGGCCGTTCATGACACTAAAACTGATAAGTATACTTAGTCATAGCTGGAACTATGACCCATGCTGTACTGGATAACAGGGTCAGTTACGATTGTTGCTCACACTGCAGCTCATTAATGCAATCATTTCTGTTCATCTTACTTGCCGTAATAAGCGTCTTCAAATAAGGTTTTCTGTGTCGTTACTACTTCTGAACACATTCTGATTTCTCTGCTCATATATCACCCTTCGTTACACTTGCGTTGACCAACCGCCTCTGCTGTGACTCCAAGGTTAAAGCAGACGATGGATTCAACGCTGTTGACAATATCTCGAACAGACACACATGTATTTCTATGCCCAAAATATTGAGCACGAGTGTATAAAAGGTTGGCATATTGTTTTTGCTTATTTAGGGAATGTATTTTCAATCTCGAAAATAAATCAGGTGGTCCATTAGATTGAATTCAGTCACGCTAAAAGCAAATAAGGTTTTATACTGATCTGACAAGGCTTCTTTGAGTAGTTATCTTGAGTGCTTTTGAAAGCCTCTATCCTACATTTAGGAGGCAGAGATAGAATACTTTCTTCTACATGAAAAGATGCATATTCCGTATCATATACTAGCAACGGTGACATTTGCATGCAATATAATGGAAAAAATTTCATTTGGCAAAGAGTGCGTTTGTGTTTGATTTTATTTATTTATTTATTCGTTCATGTTGAACATTTAATATCTTGTTGTGAAATTAAATTACACTTCTGTATCTTCTCTGTTATTGGACTCTCTTATTTTACTCATTACCGATTTTCGTTTGATAGGCGTGGTTCAGAAATGTGTAGCCATTTCTGTGTAGAGAAAAATTAAAGAATTACAGAAGAATGAAAAGCTATTCCATGTAGTAAAAGTCCTTCACATTTAGAAGCAACTCATAAACAAGTCTGATTGAATCAGCAGTGAATACAATTGCTGTTACTCCTGTTACTACTATCATCATCACCATCAGTGATAGTAATGATAATAATAATAATAATAATAATAATAATAATAATAATAATAATAATAATAATAATAATAATAAAAACAGAAACAATTCCTATCATAGTAGGTGCCTTAGGTATAATAAAAAAATATTCAGACAAATACATAACAAAAATACCAGGACTTACAAATATATATAACATACAGAAAATTGCACTACTGGGTACTGCACACATTCTACGCAAAACACTTTCAATACAGTAAACATAAGAGCACCACAGCAAACCACAGCACATACCCAAGGCGCACAGAGCTGCGCTCGGTAGTGAAGTGAAAGCACGTTATAAAAATAAAACTACTGAATAATAATAATAATAATAATACTAATAATAATAATAATTGTAGTAGTAGTAGTTCCTAAACGTTGAGAGTTGCTCCAAACGGTTCAGATATATATTAAAAAAAAGTTGGTGAGTTAGTAAACAGTGATGATTAAACAATCCTGTCACTTAAGATATATATTTCAACATATTCACCAGACGGAGAATTAACATTTTTTCTCTATCTGCGCAATGGACTCACTGGAACATAAGTTCGATTCACCATATCTAACACAGAGCAATAATTTTGAGCATAATATCTGTTGAATTTGCTATATCACTTGATATAGACTAAAATTTGCATGCTGATTTAGACAAAACAATATGGCAAACATTCATAAACTCATTCCCAGTATTCTGGCCATAGAAATACATGAGTGTCGTTTCGAGTGTTGAAATCCGTTTTAACCTTGGAATTGCAGCATAAGTGGTTGGCCAACTTAAAGGTGGTGGAAGTTTGATATGTGAGCAGAAAGATCTGGAAGTGTTTACTAAAGGCGCAGAAAGTCTTACATGAAGGCACTTACTACGGAAGGCAACATATATTGCCTTTCCTTGCATATACTGTCTATTCAGGGCTTAACAATTGATTCCAGGGCCTCAATGTAGGCGGTAGAGTTAACTCTTAGGCTTTGTGAAAAGAAGATGACAACTAAAACATGACAGTTGCAGGAAATTCTGTATGCATAACACTTAGAACTTCAAAAAGGTCTGTCATTTCTTCAGTTAATTTTTTGATCTTGGTCGAAGTTTTTCTCGTTTAAGGAAAACCAAATCAAACCTTCTGCTGGATTTTCAGTTTGTTTAAGACACTTTTAGACCTGATGTAGTGATTTTCTTTTTCTTTTTCTGACAAATTGACCTTTTCTCATCATATAACACTTCGTGGACAACATTTCTGACTGTTCCTTCTGACAAATGGAGATCTTTTGTAATAGATCTCATGGACTTTTTGAGATTGTAATCAAGTCTGTGCTGAACTTGCTGGATAAATTCAAATGTTCTGATAATTTCAGAGCGTTTAGAATGCTTCTTATACGTTTCAATCGTCAGTCCCTAACTGCTTAAAAACTTTGTCGTCGAACTAACTGGCAACTTTTAAAATTCATGATATTTTTTAAATCGATATGCTCAGCCTGTATAGCAACAATGACAGCATGCTTCTTCATTTCTTTAATAAATTGAAGGACTACCATTATTATTTTTTGAAACAAAGATTATACAGTGTTAGCAAAAAATACAGCAATGACCACAAAAAGGTATGTCCTCAAATACCAAGTGCACCCTGAATATACACATTTCTATACGGATCCGTGTGTAACTGTGCGTGTGTGTGTGTGTCTGTGTAAAACAATGAAAGAAATTGGGATAGAGAATATCCCTGTTCTAATTATGTCATAAGCGACTGTCACGTGGTTGTATGTTAAATCGTAATTCAGATCCAAACGTAAGATATCTATATTATTTTTATTGCATTACTTGATGTTGAGTACACAACTTCCTATCATTTATAAACACTTTTACTTCCTCTGCCTCGCCCCATTATTCCACCTTTTGTTTTTCAATAGCGGCTTCTGTAAGAGAAACAAAAAAAAAATGTTTTAATGAACGCCACAATATGTTTTGGTAACTGGTAATTTAAGAACATTCATATATACATGTGTATTTCTGTATGTAGGTTTATATATACACACACTATGAATTTACATTTATGTATATGCATATATATGCATATGTATAAATGTGTGTGTGTGTGTGTGAAGACTTGCATATATATATGCGTGTGTTGGTGGTAATTTTAATGATGATTTATGAATATACACTTATATATATATATATATGTATTGGTGTGTGTGTGTGCTTGTTTGTGCGTATATGTGTGAGTGTACATTATGTAAGTATTAGAGTGTTTATGTAAGAGTCTGTGTACTATGCATGTATATGTGTCTGTGTGTTTGTATGACTATCTATAAAACATAGTCAGTTATGCAAATTGTTGATACAATGCAGTCTGGCGGTACATAAAAAAGAATATAATTTGTATGAAATTACCATTTAGCTTTTTACCCCTATCAAAAAAGACAATTTCCTAATTAAAGCAAATGCAGTGATTGAAAAAAATGTTGAAGAATTGAATCATGTCGATCTTAATGATTTCTTTTGAAGTAAACAGTTGGTTATTTTAAATTGATAATCAATGAGTACACAATTTCTTTCTATCTTCGTTTTCAGACAAAATACATCAGAAAAATCGGAGTGTATTGTTGCAGTTTCTTCGATATTTTATCGCACAGTAATGCGATTTGCATAAGAGATGTTTACAAATTCTAAATATTTTTTGACAGCCTAATGTATTTTCTTTAATTTATTAGTATTTCATATCGTATTATTATCAGTTTTCAATGAATTAATCACAATGCCAAAGATTTTATGATGGCGAAGCGTGATTATCGGTGCAATTCGGGCGCAACGTATATATCAAAAAGACTAGCTCAGATATCAGATATCACCGGTTTATCAGATTTATAACGGGTGTTTTTAATTTCATGTACTCACGCACACATGTATGTGTATATCTACCTATCTATCCGTGTGAATAAATAAATAAATAAATAAATATATATATAT
>NC_068983.1:25281418-25288872 GCF_001194135.2 Octopus bimaculoides
CGATCTAGCGTCAAGCAGTGCTTAGGCATAAATTAAATTTAGGTCAGTTAAAATATCTTTGTCACATATTTCAACTACTAATGGCAAATTCACTGCAGTTTCTCTAGTATGGTAAAAATGGAAAAATGGTAAAAATGTTGTAAAAACATCAGATTTATCTCGTGCTGTCACCTACCGGATATCCAGAGATCGATGTTTCTAGGCGTTATCAATCTAAAAACATATAGACCGAACCAGTTAATAATATATAATATATGTGTGTGTGTAACCATATATGACAATTATTCGGTAGCTATGATAAAACTCCTAGTTTCGGATGCCGGAGTTATTAATGGCCAAATAACTGAAGAGATGGCGGCGTGGGTTTCCGCCCCGGCAACCGAAACTCGGAGTTTATCATGGCTACCGAATAATTGTGACATATTTTTACAGACAAATTCCTCTATTTACATAATATCGAAGTCTCGTTCTTTTGTTTTCTTATGTAAGTTGGAGGTGGAAATAGCAAAGAAGTAAGTCTAAGATATTTCGATTTAAGAAGGAATTTAATAAAACATGATTGAAAAAAATTATATAAAGAAAAATATTACCGGTTTCGATGATGAATCTCATCTTCTCAAATATCACTAAAAAATTGAATAAAAATTTGATGTAAAAACAGTTTATCTTTTGTCTAGGGGGTCAAGATGGTGTCTGGAGATTTTTCGCTGAAGTCATTTTTAAGTATAGTTTGGTATAGAGTCCAAAGTGTTAGAGAGTAAGATAAGGTGCCTAGTTGTTCATGCTCTAAAAGAATACATTTTATGTTCCTGCCAAGGGAGTGGCTAAAAAGTATTCATTGAAGGGATTTTACGCCCACCTGTGTTTGTGTGTGTGTATTGTGTTGGATGTTCTTTCAATATGTTTAGAATATGTATAGCTGTGTATTGATGGTGTGTTTGTTGTGATGAATGTCTTGTTGAAGAAAGAATTAAAATTTTCTCTTGGATTACATGTATTCTTTAGAATGTCTCCACCTGTGTGTATGTGTGTGTGTGAGTGTATTTTTGGCGATGTTTTCTTTGTGTGTATGTGTGTGTGTGCTTTTGATTTTTTGGTATGTGTGTATGTGAGTGCCTGTGTGTGTGTGTTTATGTGTGTGTGTCTTTTTTTGCGATGCCAACATAATTACATAGGTCAGCCGGGCGGATCGTTATGCAACAGAATGACGCCAACAGATCCGAGACAAAAACACATTGCAACCTTTGCAAGAATGGTCTTATCAAGTTTCAAAATATTTTCTCTCTACAAGTGCTCAGATTCTTTCAACCAACAACAAGCACTAAATAAAGAAAGGCAATTTATTAACGAGTATATGCCACAATTAAATATAGACCAAACCAATACTAACCAATAAATAAGAACAGATACTTAAAAACAATTTTATTATTGTTATCGTTTTAAAAAATACTTCCGATCACTTTCTAAATATGATTCCAATATATATATATATATATAATCCTACACTCACACAGGCGCACGTGCGAACACACACACACAAACATAATACACACATATATAAAAAAAAAACGTCATAAACGCACACACACACACACACACACACAAACACACACACACATACAAAAGAAAATATCAAAAACACACACACACACAGACACAACTCTGTACACACGCACAAACAAAGAGAAACACACACATACACACAAAAGAAAACATCACAAAATCACACTCACACACAGGCACAAACACACCCGCACACAGAGGAACACACACTCAGGAACACACACACAGGAACACACACACAGCAACACACACATACGTACAGGTGGAGACACTCAAAAGAATACATCTAACCCAACAGAAAATCCTAATTCTTTCTTCAACAAGAAATTCGTCACACCATACACACCCATCAACACACAGCTAGTCACCTTCCACACATATTGAAAGGACATTCAGAACAATACACTCACATACACAAACACGCACACACACACACACACACAAACACACAAACACACACACACATTCAGACACAAGTGGACATAAAACCCATTCAGTAAATACTTTTTAGCCCCCACCACCTTAGCAGGAACATAGTGAGATTCCTTTTAGACAATATACACCTACACCCCTCTCTTACTCTCTAACTCTTTGAACTCTATAACAAACTATATTTAAAGGAAGAAATATCTCCAGACATGTTCTTGACCCCAGGCACAAGATAAACTGTTTTTACTTCAAATTTTTATAAAATTTAACAGATATTTGATAGGATGATATTCATCATCGAAACCGGTAATATTTTCTTTGTATAGATTTATTTTCAGTCATTTTAATTAAATTCCTTCTTAAATTGAAATATCTTAAACTTACTTCTGTGCTATTTCCGTCTCCATCTTTTATATATAAAAATTTTATTTGTATAGATCTCTAATCTTTTTCAACCTATATATATATATATATATATATATATATATATATATATATACATAAACATACATACATGCATACATATACATATACATAAATATATACATACTAACATTCACACATACATACGTACCTGAAAGGATTGTAGAGTTTCCACCTACTAAATCCCATTCAGACGTGACAAGTCACCCTTTGTGAGTTTGGACATAGTGGCATGCGATAATATCGAATCAACATCTACTTAGTTAAGAACCTATAATTATTAATCGCACAGCCATGTCCATCTAAACTTTAGTTCAAACCCTATAGCTCGGACATATTTCGTCTTTTAAAAACGGTACTGTACGACTCGTCCACGTCAGTTATACGGGCTTATATTGTGGCAATGAAGTTTTGCAAAGTATATGAAAATTATTTTTTTGAATTGTCAGTGAGCTCTAATATATTTGATATATTACAATTATAAAGTGAAAGCGATGCAGAATCGTGATTTTAACTGAGCGCAAAATAAGATAAACTGTTTCAACAGTATATTGTTACATAATTAATTTTATTTTGTTATAGTAGTATCCGGGAAGTTGACTGGAGTGAATGTTAAATGCAAACATGGTACCTAATGGATTCCGGTGTATGCCATTAGAACCCGTAACACATTAATTTTGAAGAAATATTTGCATCGTAAGTGGATTGAAATAGCTTTTATCAGGAATTGAATCTTCGCAGTTAACTACGTTCACTGTGAAATTATTAAATTACTTGAGTAATAAGAAAAAATAGGGATTTAAAGAATGTTAAAACAATTACGTTTTTCTACCTACGATATAAATTCGCCGAAGGGCATGAGTTCAGTTATATGCTTGCCTCATGATACTTCAACATAACCATTTATATCTTTTATTTAGTCTTATATCTTTTACTATAGTTTTCTTACCGATAAATAACCTCTTCTAATGTTCTACTTACAAGATCAAGTTCAAACGTTAATGCCATTCTTAAAATTCAATTATGTTTGAATAGCATGGAGGGATGTGAATATTCAAGTATCAGGTATCTATCTTAAGAGAAAAAGAAAATGAGGTGTATGGTGACAATTCTCTGCAGTTTAAAATTTGAAACGTTCGAGAAGAATTAAATAAATTTGCAGAAGATACGTTTTTATATCTGGTGGCGTTCCTTTTGATCCACTAGCAACACCTGCCGAATATCTCAATATTATTCAATGAATTATCTCTGCCCGGTTGTGATTTTATTATTATCAGGGCAATATGAGACTTTTCATCTTTTCTTTTTTATTTGATGGCAGAAACCGCATGCGATAATTGAAACAATAGTAATAGATTTCTAAAATGTCTTCCAAATGCATACTTTCCCATATAATACACAAACAGTCATATATGAATAACTACAAATTATTTAATTCAGCCAAATGTGATTACTTTGAAGTGTTCAGAGATTTGGGAATAGATTTGCAAAATTTGATGTTTTTAGATATCTATTCATTTCCAATTTGAAAGGATTTCTCCTTAAGAGAAAGCGGTGAAGAACTGTTAGAGCATCGGAAAAAATCATTTGCAGTATTTCTGCCGATTCATAATGTTGTATTTTTAAATTTCAGCTTTTTTTAAAATTTCATTCTTGTGTCACCAATAAAGTAAGTACCATTTCAATACTGGGTTAATCACAATCAACTTACCACTCCCATAAATTGCTAGCATCGTGCAAAAATTTACAAGATTTATTAGACTGGCAGAAATGTCACAACATCTGTTCTAGTTCATCGATAGCTGTGCTCAACGAGTATTTATTTCAGCAACACCGAAAGTTTGAAAGCTGCGTCAACCTCGGCGGAATTTGAACTTGGAATGTAAAACACGAAGACGGGACGCTATGCCTCTTTTCTGATAAGCCAAACATTCTGTTAGCTCACTGCCTCAATAATGATAATGATGTCAATTTCTGGCAGAAGGCCAGCAATTTCGAGGGAAGAGTAACTCGATTCCATTGATCTCAGTACTCAACTGATCTATCAACCCCGAAATAATGAAAGACAAAGTCGACCCCGGCAACGATTGAATTCAGAATGAAAAGACGGACGATATACCGCTAAGCATTGTGCCGGGGTGCTAACGATTCAGCCAGTTCCCCGCCTTCATAATAATAATAATAATAATAATAATAATAATGATAATGAAAAATAATAATAACAGTAATAATAATAATTGAATATTATAATTCATCCTTCATATAAGTTAGAGAACTCAATTATCAATAATATATTCACTTTTCGTATTCAAATGATTTGATTACACTTCGTCTTCGTGGCTCATTTATGGACACTAGTATATGTAGAACCATAAATAAATAGACAGAAATTCTTGTATCGATTCAATTGACTATACTCTTCCCTTATAATTTGCTGACTTGGTGCCGATGTAAGATATTTTTATTGTTATTTCTGTGTCAAAACGAAAATCATTTTGATTGTACTTAATCATATTTTACAATCGAATGTGAAGCTGTAAGATGCAGAAATGTACGTGAACTTTTAAACTATGAATTATAAGATGGAACACGCATAGTATTATGCTTCTGGTTACTGCCACTGTTGCGAATCAATTGTAGCTTCATGTTCCCATTTTATTCTTACGATCTAGATGATATCTTTACGACCATCCATTAGTTTCATAAAATTCTATGGTATATGACCGAAATACGTGATCTTTTGTAAAAGAAAGAAATATGAATTTGGCGTGTACGACTCTAGACCTCGATACCATATAATTTCTGGTAAAATGTATGTTTCTTTCATCTCAAACTGCCAAAGTAGCGCATTTTATTCGATTATTAAGCTTTATATCACTGATTTTCATTTCTTTGGTAACCTTTTTATCACCATCAATTTTCAGACAATTGAACTCGTAAGAGAAATGTTGCCTTCTACCTTTCAGTATAGATGTTTATTAGTTTCAACCAATCTGAACTTGCTACTTCCAGGTGGCTCACTATAACAGCGAGCTGAGAAAGCAGAACGGTTTCGATTTCTTATTTGAAGTGGTTCTTTTAAAATATTTCCAATAGTTTCTTACTTCCTTTCTTTCACAATATCCGAGTGCGCAGAAAATCAGATATGGTCTTTTTCCCAGGCCACAGCGCTCACATACAGGGCCAGAAATGCTAAATAATGACGATAATTTTGATGATGAAACATATTTCCTTTTCTAAATGCTATATAGTTGAAGAGTACTTACTGAGTACGAGAGGGATCTATTTATGCTAAGAGATTATATTCAGTTTTTAATACTTCCTTTTGAAAGATCACAGATGGAGAGTAGAGAATAACTATTGATGCGATACGAGCAATGTTGAAATAACTTAAGCAACTGAGAAACAGATATTGGCTGAGCCAATGTTATATACGCAGACACAACTCCTGAGTTGCCGTCTAAATAATCCTTTCTACTGTAGGCACAAGGCCTGAAATGTGGTGGAAGAGACCAATCGATTACATCGACTCCATTGTTTCACTGGTACTTAATTTATCGACCTCGAAAGGATGAAATGCAAAGTCGACCACGGCGGAATTTGAACTTAGAACATAGTGACGGACGAAATGCTGTTAAGCATTTCGTCCAACGTGCTAATAATTGTGCCAGCTCACCGCCTCTGCCGTCTAAATAACGCATATCTGCTGACTTAGCAATTGGATATGAACATGCAGGAAAATCCATATGGTTTTGACCAGATAATATTCAAATAATCATTAAGTGCAATCGAAAAAATCTAATATTCAAATCACCACCTGTTGCTTCCATATTATTATTCTGGCACGGAAAAATCTCCAATCAGTTTTCTATGTATAACTTTCAAACTGTACCTCTCGGTCAGATGTTTCTTAATTTCATGCGATTTTCTCGGGGAAATGCGTGATAGTTACACCATATAGATGCAAATGATCACCTTCATAAGTGAGACATGAGAGACAGCTCACTTAGAATTTCCTTATTTTGCTCTGAAAAGTTTATTTTTTTCTAATGAGCTTACATGGACTACCACTAGCTTCTTTGTGTTTAAGCGTTTAATTCTGAAATTTAAAGGGATTTATTTATTCTATTTCGTCGATTATATAAACAGAGATTTACTCATATTATAACTTTTGTCTCGGAAAATAAATGATCACTGTCTAAAATGATGCTTTAACTTGTTTCACCCAGTGGTGTCGTAGTTATACTGGGTCATACACAATAACATTTTAATATTTGCGCATATTTTACATTGTGAGTTCAAATTACATCAGGATTGACTTAGCCTTTCATTCTTTCGGCATCGATTGAATATGTACCAGTTGATCACTGGGGTCGATGTAATCAAATTACCACCTTCTCCGAAATTTCTGGTCTTGTGCCAAAATAAGAAGCAAATATTTCTACATACAAAGGTAGCGAGCTGGCAGAATCGCTATCGCCGAGAAAAATATGTAATGGTAATTTGTCCGTCTTTACGCTCTGAGCTCAAGTCCGCTGAAGACGACTTTGCCTTTCTTTTGAGACCAATAAAATAAGAGCCAGTTGAGCACTGTGGTAGACCCACCGAAATTCCTGCCCTTGTGCCAACGTGTGGAAAACATTATTTCTGCATACTAAGTCAGTGAGATGGCAGAATCGTACGAAAAGCGCACCAAAATCACTGGTCTTGTATGCTAAAATATGAAACCAATAGTTTTGCTCAATGGGTTGAAGTCTGGTTAATGTTTCTTCGACGACAATGAGATGTTAGCAAAAATACATGGCGAAACATCTATCAGCACTATCTCATTCTTTTAAAAATTATCTAAAGAAATAAAAGTGGTGATTTCCAGTTAAATAGTACAAATTATTTACTGCTCGATTGTAACAGTTTCGAGAGCTAAGAAGTTTTCTAATTTTTATAGTATAATCTGTCTTCAGAAGATATAAATCTTTAAGTGTTAATTTCATTTTCGGGTAAATTTTGTGAGGTCAACTAAAAGTTCACAATTTTGTCGG
>NC_068983.1:25289193-25292593 GCF_001194135.2 Octopus bimaculoides
ATATATATATATATATATATATATATATACATATATATATATATATATATATGCATATATATGTATATATATATGCATATATATGTACATACATACATATATATACATATACATACATACATACACAGACAGACTGACAGACATACAGACACACAAACACAAACACACACACACTCACACACACATACACACACACACATATATATATATATGACTGGTAATATGTCCTCCTGATCAAAGTCTGGTTAGGAAAATGATTTCCTTGGAAAGTAAAGTAGTTTAAAACGCAGAAGCCAAATTGCTTTCTGTAATACAGCTGTAACGTTAATACTACAATGAATAGTATTCAGATATATAGAAAACAATCCGTATGCAAACCATTAATCAAATGATGAACATAGAAAATATATTTTAAAATAATGATCAATAATATCCTTCTAGAACAAGAGTCATAAAGATTTATGTGGAGTGTTAATTCCTGTTTTCCGCTTTGTTTGCTGAGGGGATAACGAAATGTTTGACACCGTGAGAGAATTGCTATCACTGGAAAACTCACAACAGTTAATTCCTAATTTTGTAATAATGATATTGATACCTTGGTAGACTATACCACCCAGTGGTGTCTACTCTTCTCTTGGCACGTTATTATTTTCATTATATGACTTGGGTACAGACACAACTAAACTTTCGGAAGATGTGAATCTCTACTAGGTTTCCCGTTGCTTGTCGACTTGGTGATTCTTTTTGTCGATATATACATCATTATGAAACCATCAAGTTCAGTTTTCCTTACGTTATCTCTTGGCAAATGCAGGATTGTTCTACTCTCTGTAATTAGAGGTTCGTTTCTATTTTTTCTTTCAAATGTTTAGCTATCATTTTCCTTATAATAAATGTGGTTGCAACCCCCAAATATTAAATCTTACATCACTGTAGTCGGAGGGCCTTGTGCTCTCCTCTTTTAGATTACAATTTCACAACTACGATACAATTAAATTTAGAAATTTATTACTGTTAGAATTTATTACTGCAAAATTATGTATACTTTAATATATTCCACGAAACCATTTCCAGAACTAACGAGTAGTTCTATTTTCATTTTTGCTTTCACTTTAAATATACGCACTTCTATATAGGCGTAAATAATCAGAAAAAGATAAATATCGCTTTGATGAAATTCAGTTTCTTGTTAGTGTTTCGGATTTTCAATTATAATCACTTTCAAATCAAATTGCGGCAAGCTGTACTTGTTGAAATCGTTTATTTTAAATGCTATAGTGATAAAATACAGCATTTATGTAATACTTAAAATAAAATTTGATTGGTTATTCAGTAAAGCACCTGCACCACTATGTCAATGTGCTAAAAGTAAAATAGATGCACAGAATCTTATATATGTGATCTTTATTTTTTTTGTTCTATGCTGGAAAAGGCGCAGTATTATATTTGACGATGAGCTTTTCTATTTTTTATGTGCCTCAATCATGATGATATGTGTAGCTCCCACATAATGATTTGCACAAAACAGTTCGTTAATTCTATTTCAAATATATGTAGCAGTTATTGCAAATGGAAAGCGATACACGTCTCAATTGCCGTAAAAACCTATATGTCGATGGGAAAACAACTATGCGTAAGACAAATCTCTTAGGGGAACTTAATGCTATAATCAAACAATCGGATAAGTTACCGACACGTGAAAAAATGAAAGGTAAAATTTCGTTTGCGTAATATTCTACTGTGAAGGCGCGTGGCTTAGTGGTTAGCGCATTCGGCTCGCGATTGTAAGGTCGGGAATTCAATTCCAGGCGACGCGTTATGTCTTTGAGCAAGACACTTTGTTTCACGTTGCTCCAGTCCACTCAGCTGGCAAAAATGAGTTGTACCCGTATTTCAAAGGGCCGGCCTTGTCACACTCTGTGTCACGCTGAATCTCACCGAGAACTACGTTAGGGGTACACGTGTCTGTGGATTGCTCAGTCACTTGCACGTTAATTTCACGAGTAGGCTGTTCTGTTGATCGTATCAGCTGGGACTCTCGTCGTCGTAACCGACGGAGTGCTCCCTTAATATTCTACTACGTATACTGAAAATATTACATATATTACTCACATATATGCATTAATATATATATATCCATACAAAAAAAAAAAAAATCCATGTAAATGTGTTACGGCACAGATTGTGGCTTTCAATAATGTTTCAGCTGTCATTCACTGGAATAAGCAGAGTAAATCTAGACATGATAGTATCAAATCTTCTGAGTCCCAATAGAAAGATATCCCTGCGGTGAAAATAATCTAATCTATTATGTACAGAATATAATGCAATTAAGGTATTCAGAAAGCATTGATTAGCGAGTAAATTAAAGTTTATAAATATTATTTGGACATACATTTAATGTCCTAAGTTACATGTAAATGGAAAATATTAATCGATGTTAAAGTAGTCTCTGTAGTAATTCTGTTATAGATTGAAATCAGAATGTCATAGATTCAGCGGAAACAATGAAATTGTGAATAATAAACATCAAATTTAATGCTGTTTGACGCTAATATGGAAGTTGAACAAACACACTGAATAGTAACATCAGTTTCTCTGATATTTTTTTTCTCCCAAAGCATTAAATTGAATTTGAACAGTTCTTCGACATATTTTTGGTTATTCATTTATATCTTTGTTCTCTATTGTTTTTGATTGACATGCAAATCTGGATGCATTTATTTACCACGGTGAGGCAGGCGAAGCCGGTAGTGGCATTCGCAATTTATTATATCAATTTCAATCTACAAGCTCATAAAGAACTCGCAAGTGTGTCGATCAGTTGAGGCATTGCGATAAATGTCAGAGACAGTTTCAATTTTAATTGCTTCTCTCCGGTCAAAACACACTTATCTTCCGTCTCTCTAAACAATCTAATTATTTGTTAAACTGCCATGATACTGCTGCTGTTATAGAAATAATGGCACTAAACAGGACCCTGAATAACAGTTGTTTCCGCTGTTGTTTCTATAACTAAACCTTAAAAGTGCAAGAAAATATCTAAGACTTACAGACATGGGGTAACCATGTAGTATTCAACAAGGTCAAAAAGTAGTAGTAGTAGTAGTAGCAGTAGTAGTAGTAGTAGTCGTAGTTATCCTTTCTAGTAAATGCACAAGGCCTGAAATTTGGTGGAAGGAGAACAACACGATAACATCGACATCAGTGTACTTAATTTATCGACGCTGAAAGGATGAAAGGCAAAGTCGACCTCAGCGGAATTTGGACTCAGAACGAAGCGACTGTTGAAATGCCGCTAAGCATTTCGGCAAGCGCGCTAATAATTCTGCCACATCACCGCCTTAATAATAATAATAATAATAATAATAATAATAATAATAATAATAATAATAATAAT
>NC_068983.1:25292678-25294811 GCF_001194135.2 Octopus bimaculoides
AAAAAAAAAAAAAAAAGCTACAGGCAAATATTCCGCTGAATAAAACAGATTTATTTGTAAGTTGTTTGACCTGAACCAGTTGAGCATGTCCCTTAGAGGCTGACAATATGTGCATCAATGAACACTAGCAGAAGTAGTGGGAGAGCATCGTAGCAATATGTTGAGAAGAATTCTTGGAACATGAGTGTTTCGTTGAATATCCTTAAACGACTCTTATTCAGCGATCTTTTGAGCGGGATGGGCTACTCGACCAGAAGAAAATTCTAACTGGGCCCCACCTACAAGGTCATGCGCTGTTTATCTTGATATGAGATCATCAAGTCGCGCACATATGGTTGGGATGCACATGCCTAGTTTACCGTAGTTTTGGGATTACATCGACCCTTGTGTTTCACTGGTACATAATTTAGTCGACCTCGGCAGATTTTGAACTCAGAACATAAAGACAGACGAAATGCCGCTAAGTATTACACCTGGCATACTAACAATTCTGTCAGCTCACTGTCTTTAAAAAAATGCCTAGTAATGAAAAGAAAAATTGAAAGAAAGCTCTGTCTAAAAATACCGATCAATTACATATCTAGAAACTATGAGAAAACTCATGAAACGGTTAATTGCGGAAGCTTTATAGCAACGCCTCTCTGATAAATAGAAAAGGCTGCTGCTGGAATGAGAGCAAAGGAACTAATAATCGATCAAATGGTTTTGATGAAATGCAGAACGAGAATAATATATTTATGTATCAAGAGGAAAGGCTCTTGGAAAAATTATGACATTGTCCCAACTCGTGGATCAAGTGATATCTGGATTTAATCAAAATGTCGATAAATGCCAGATACTTGGGAAATAAAATGTGACATTAGAAAATAGATTTAACATTTGAAGAGAGGGAGATCAAGAATCATAGAGATCAGTTAAGGAATTGTGATAGGGAGAGCGTCTTTCCCACCACCTTTTAATCGCACTGATCCTTTTGCTTGTTATATTAAGCAATGCTAATCAAGGACACGGACTGAGAAACGATAAGAAAAAAGTGATTAATCTCTTGTTTGTAATGATTTAAAACTGTACGTTAAACAAGAAATAACTGAGAAACTTAATGCAAACTAAAACTACGAAGTGGTGTTGGGGTAATTTAGGAAATCAGGAAGCAAGTTATATTCATGATGTAGTGAAGAAAACCCATAAAATGTCTGGCTAATGAGGGAAATGCATAACTATGAAATATAAAAGAAATCTAAATATATAAGAATGCTAGAAAATGATATCATCACAAGTGTGGAAACTAAGGAAACGTTCATAAAAAATAATTACATTCACTTTCAATGCAGTGTATATAATGAATGATTGTAAAGAAAGATGAAAAGGCGATATATATCCCTTAAAATTTGAGATGGCGCGGATTTGGTGCATGAAATCTGTAAAATGCACTAATTAACTATGATAATTAGTGCATAATGGACTGTAAGCGATAGCATCGAAAATGGGTAAACAAAATTAGAATGGAATATCCTGTAAAGCTTGTACATAATGTTTGATTCATTGGAAGAGGAAGATCACAGGTAGGTTTTTGAGGACTTTGTAGCTTATTGAAGTCATGAGAATATCTAAGGTTACAGGTAGTAAGCCGCTACCCACATAAATTCTACAAGGAATCAGGCCAATACTGTGTCAAGTCGAATAATAATATTAATAATATTAATCCTTTCTACTAAAGGCACAAGACCTGAAATTTGTTTGGTGGGGTGGGGTGGGGGACTTGTCGATTACAACGACCCCAGTGTTTCATTGATACTTAATTTATCGACTCCGAGAGGGTGAAGGGCAAAGTCAAACTCGGCGGAATTTGAACTCAGAACGTAGCGACGGGCGAAATTACGCTAAGCATTTTCGTCCGGCGTGCTAACGATTCTGCCAGATCGCCACTTAAATAATAGTAATGATAAAATGAATAATAATGATAATAATAATAATAATAATAATAATAATAATAATAATAATAATAATAATAATAATAATAATAAAACAAACAAACACGTAATTTTCTTATGGTTTCATAAACATTCTCTAGAACAACACTATGTACAAATCGAAATATATGGTACCCTCGGCATAACACCTACATGAAGTTCT
>NC_068983.1:25296994-25301920 GCF_001194135.2 Octopus bimaculoides
ATTATTATTATTATTATTATTATTATTATTATTAGTAGTAGTAGTAGTAGTAGTAGTAGTAGTAGTAGTAGTAGTAGTTGTAGTACTATTATATGTGTGTGTGTGTATTTAATTATATATCTGTGTTTGAGTGTCTTTGTGTCTGTGTTTGTCATCCACCACTGTTTGAATCCGGTGTTGACCCGTAAGCTAGCGGTACGTCAAAAAGACTGATAGAATGAGCACTACATTCTATGAGCACTACATTATGCCTCTCAACGCGCTTAAAATGGACGCTAAATGACGGGAGCTTTTTAAGGTGGTGTTCACGTCATTTGGCGTTTATTTTCAGCGCGTGGAGAGGCATACTGCCAAACCCTTGATATAATTATGTATATAATTATTATAATATTTGGAAAATTTACGTATAAGTTTTTTTTTATCTTCGCGCTGCCCTCCTGATAAAATCATAAATGATTCTATACTTTAGTGCATAATGTATATATGCGTGTGTATGTGTGTGTGTGTGTATTTGTGTGTGACTGTGTTCTATGTGTGTATGCGTGTGTATCCTATGTACGAAATTTCCACAGTTAATTGCATATTTTTAAAAGGACGTACTTTGCATGATTCTATTCATGTATGTACTTTAAGACAATTTACAGCCTAACGTGTATAGATATTGAGTCAATATTCATATGTATATTCATATTCATATGTATATTGATACTCACTCATATAAATGTACGCAAACAAACGCACGCGCGTATCTTAGATGTTCATTTAGCTGATATTGAATCACGGGATTTGAAATAATTTTCGTATGTAATACTCAATGCAAAGTAAAAGCTTAATTTCGTACACTTCATATTGAACGGCAACTCGAGGACTTATTTTTCTCAATCCGAATGTATTCTGCAAAATGAAATCTTCCGTGCGGTAAATATCAATACATTTACTTCATCAGTTAATCTAAACGTGTGACAGCAGAAGGTTGCTTAAACTATTTAACTGTGTGTCCCCTTTTAATTAAATGTGAGTTCGTGAAGTGTTTGATCAGATAGTAGAACATATACATCTACGCGCACCCCACACGTACACAAATATATTAAACAGAATATCTTGTCTCTAGTGCAATCTCGTGTAATGTGTAAAATGTAAATTGGTGTACAGAGTAATTTTCGGTTTCAAACTATTAAAGTTCTGACATTGATTCTTTATTCATATGTGATATTTCCGAACAAATACTATTTGAGTCTAATTTATTTACTGAGAATGACTTAGATAGATGCTTACGTGTTTACAAATTTCAACTCTACTTTAGAAATATTTGTAGATATGGAATGATGTATAATGCGTTTTTATACTCTTAGCAGTTGACGTAAAGTAATAGCGTTTCTAAAGCGTTCATAATAATTCATAGGTGAATACAGTTAATACATACTACATTTTTCGTCATTGAGGATACGTTATTTCCTCCTGAATGACGGACGATTTGAATTGCACTCTATCCAGTTAGTAATTCTGCAGGTTGATCTATTTTGTCAGTGCCAACCTACTTCATCTGATGCCGCAATCTTTAGGTTAATCAGTATCTAAATACTTGCTTACTAAATCCAATTTATTACAATGTGGCTACTTCTTTTCACTTTCAATGAGAAATTGCGATTATGGTTATCTGAATAATGTAGAGAATAAACGTACCGAGGCTTTCCACCCAGAATACAGTGTGTGTGTTGCCATTTGATATACTACTTGTATATGCATATATTGGATGTTTTAAGGATGTTTAAAAAGTTTCATGTGAAAATTTATGTGAGTTTTAAAATGTTGGATTCGTGTCGTTATCCAAGTTTCCCAGGCTTATCAATTCATAGGAACAAAAGTTTGTTTTGAACGACATTTTACACAGACCTTACATTACAATTATTTATGATAGAGATAGTTTGAGACGAATTCGAAATATAGATGAATGAGCACTTCTATATCTCAAAAGGCTTCAGATAACAAACCTATACACGGCAGTGAACAGTAATGGTTTTCTCTTAATGTTAGCATCCAAAATCTAAAACAAAATAGAAAGCTAAAAGAGAACTCTGATACAATAAAGGGAATCATGCATTTATACATACACCGTACAGTATATCTAACACATGGCGGTATTATAAAAGAGGAAAATGTGTGTAAAAAACGAGCGCTGGGCAAACTCTCGTACGTTACGTAAGGGATAAGAAATTTACAACACAATTGATGCTAATTTGAAATAGAAAAGCAAAATGTATGTTATATATTGAAACCCAGTAAATGCAAAGCACATATGGCTACATAAAACAAAGTAAAATAAAAGGACAATACAATTACAATAAATGGGCCATCATAACAGTGAGTGCCACAAAGTAAAATCTAACACACAGGAACAAACAAATTACTGAAATTCCAAAGTGAGACAACGAAAACAATTATGAAAATCCTCAAAATGTTTTAACGACCATGACTTTCGACATAAAATCAATCACCCAATTTCTTAGTCACAAACTGGGTTTGCCTCAAACCCACGCCTAATAAAAGACGAAAGAAAAATGCTATCACAACAGAGCAACCAGATTATATTTGCGGAAGATCTATAAACAATTACTCAGAGATTATTAAAACATGAATATATAAAAATACATTAAAATTGATCTCGATAAATACTTGCCCAAATGACACATGAATAAGAAGCTTCACAAAAAATTAAATAAGCGTCACAGAATTCTGCAAGAAATTCTGTCCGCTGCAAGAAATTTCCTGAATATCGGGAGACTGATTGATTTGATCTATTTAATATTTGTGGTAGTATTGAGAAAAAACAGCCTTAATCCTAATCGTCTGTCCTTCGCTAAAATGCTACCGAAGTAAATGGAAAGAAAATACATTACATAATGGTAGACGGGAAAATAACATTTCCTTACTTAGCGAAATTGAGAAGGAGACACGCAACATGAAAAATACAAAAAAAAAGAAAAAAGAAAGAATGCAATTGACAGAAAATCCAATATCAATAGAAGAGCAAACATTCTGCAAGCGAAATGAAGGCTTGAAAAAATCTTTGCAGCAAAAGCATGTGGAATTAATCGCTTCGTAAAACATGAACGCTCTTTCCATGAAAACAAAGTTTGTGAATCAAATATCAAATATTATACAGAGACATTAACGAAAAGAAATATTACACTCAATACAAACACACAATCCATGAACCCGTACAATTCAGCAGAATGTTTACTCGTGTGGAAAGCAATAAATAATTACTACAGGAGCAGAAAGGATGCAAGAATAGGATATTCAGGGCTATAAAGATAACCTACTTAGAAAGAAATTTCTAGAAATCAGTCAAAGGAGAAAAAAAAAAAACTTTATTATGGCCTGGATTAGTTAACGGAAAACATATAACAGTATCTCATGAATACACGTATACACAGATCGAAAAGATAAATCGTAAAAACATAAACAAGAACGCAATTGCTATTTCACCAATAAACGAAAGCACAATAAAATTGGGTTGGCAACTAAGTTCCCGCCGTTTTTTTAAAATCTATTTTTTTAAAAGGTTTAATGAAAAATAACAACTAATTAATCAATAATGTATTCACCCTTCTTGTTTATAACTTCTTCCCAACGTTCAACAAGATTTTCAAAACCTCGTTGGTAGAAATCACCCGATTTCAACTCGAAAAACTGATCCAACCAAACTCTCAATTCTGCATCAGTATTGAACGAAACTCCGCGAATAGCATTTGAAAGAGATCGAAAGAGGTGGAAATCCGTTGGTGCCAAATCAGGAGAGTACGGCATGTGTGGCAGCACTTCCCAGCCATGTGTTTGAACGGCTTCCTTGGTCATATTGGTGATATGAGAGTGGGCATTATCGTGCAGCAGAAGAACTCCATACTGTCGATTAGGTCTTTCTCTTGAATAGCCGTGTTAAGTCATTCCATCGGTTGAACATATAGAGTTCCGCGTTTACCGTTTGGTTCCGTTCAAGCAATTCGTAATAGATAATCCCTTCTTAGTCCCACCATACGCACAACATCGTTTTATGCGGATGAAGGTCTTGTTTCACGTGCAGTATCGCTTGTTTACCGAGGCTAAACCATTCCTTACGCTGCTTGATATTGATGTATATGCACCATTTTTCGTCGCCAGTAACGATTCAGTAAAGAAATCATTCCTTGTGTCCATGAGTTGAGCGGTGACGAGTAAGCAAATCAGCGGAGATTGTGGCTCGTTGATTTTGTTGTTATCACTTAAAGCATGCGGAACCCATCCTCCATTCTTCTTAACCTTTCCCATCGAGTGAAGATGCTTCTCTATAGCAGTGTGGGAGCATTCTATTTTCTCTGCCAGTTCCCTTGTCGTTTGATGAGAATTTTTGTGCAAAGGTTGGTTTAATCGCTCTTCATTGAACTCAACTAGACGGCCAGAAAGAGGTGCGTCTTTGAGGTCAAAATTTCCATTTTTGAACTTGGCATACCAATCACGAGCGGTTCTTTTAGCTATGGCACCCTCTCCATACACATCACAAATGTTGCGACCTCAGTATTTTACAAGTAATTTGTTTCTCGACCCAGACAGGTTGACAGGCAAAATCGACATGGGCGGAATTTGAACTCAGAACGTCTTTAAGACCGACGAAATGCCGCTAAGCATCCGTCCGCCGTGGTAACGACTCTGATACCTCGCCGTCTTAGTAGTAGTAGTGGTTGTAGTAGTAGCAGCAGCAGCAGCAGCAGCAGCAGCAGCAGCAGCAGTAGTAGTAGTAGTAGTAGTAGTAGTAGTAATTGTATTAATAATAATATTGTGCTTGGTAGAAACTAAAAGTTTAGTAATATTTGAAAGGAAAAATACGGCAGTTAAAGGTAAATTTTATAGGGTATGTTATATATTTTAATGTTATCTTAAAATATATAT
>NC_068983.1:25303126-25307211 GCF_001194135.2 Octopus bimaculoides
TATATATATATATATATATATATATATATATATATATATATGAGTATGTATGTATGAATGGTGTGTGCGTATACATTTATATCTCTTTCTTTTTGGGAAGCACACATTCACCAAACAATAAATTATATCTAAACGCATATTTTATCACATGGACCTTTAGACATATATTGTTAAAATGGTAACTTATTACTTATGGCAATTGAGGAATTCATTTCCATGCAACATTACACGGAATACTGAACACAGTTAATTTCAAAGTACAAAGAGAGGAAGGGGTAAAATATGATTTGGTATGACATGTTCAAAGGGCCATGTTTCGAATATATAGATTCTTTTATAAGAACACAGGCAAATCATTTATTATGTCTAAACCAAAATCAATAGTGTGCTTATGGTGTTTCGCATATTTGATTAATATTAATAGTTTAGCTTATATAGTATCAACAATAAATTATATTAATGGTATATAGATACAGATACACACACGCATACACATATACGTATATATATATATATATATATATATATATATATATATATATATATGTATATTTTTGTGTGTCTGTGTTTGTTTGTCCCCTCAACATAGCTTGGCAACCGATGCTGGTGTGTTTACGTCCCCGCAACTTAGCTGTTCGGCAAATGATCCCGATAGAATAATAATATAGATTTAATCAAAAGATTAAATGTGGTACTTAAAATGTTGTGGCACCAGAATTTGGTAGGGTAAAAACCAAAAACAAAATCAAGAGATTTGGTGAATAAAATTTGAAGGAAAGCAACAAAAATGTATTAGGTTATAGCAGTACGTACGTTTCGTACAAACTTCGTTTATTTATGTAGTGAGAACACCACATAAGATGTTCAATGAAAATGTACTCCTCAGATGCATAATGGAAGTTCATTTTAGAAAGTCATTTTGCAGATGTGTTCAAATACAGGAGTAGGAGATGAAGAAAATACCATCTTGACTGGTCTGTTAATCAACAATCTAGTGAATCAAACATGAATTTAATTTCTATATATTCTAATTGGAAGGGTAAGATAGCAATAATTTCAATTTAGAGGAAGGTAGATTAAGTAGTAAGTTACAGCAGGTTTGCGATGAAACAATCCTAATTTGTTTTTGTAGATCAATGAAAGTTCAACTGAACATCCAAAGTTAATCATCATAACGGTCAAACTATAACACTGACTAGGAGTTCTGTTTAAAGAGAAGTTATCTAAGTATATGTAAATATCAACTTAAAATATTTACAGAGAGAATTATCAGAAAATGAAATAAAATATTTTCCAATTAAACATTCTTAATTAAACAATGTTAAAAGATTATTCGTTAAGCCTTCACTGAGATTGACAAGCAAAATTTGAATAACTTACACATTAAAAAATCACCAAATATAGCATCTATTTTCTGAGAATTCTTTGCTTTTCAACTGGATATATTTAATATCAAAGCTGGCATTTTAAAAGGATGAACAATTTTGACTTAATTATTTTCATTTTCCCCATCACACAAGGCCACGGCTTCCGAACTAGTTTTCTATAAATATGGATTTTACACGCTGTAAATCAACAGGAATAGCAAACAAATAAACGAAGGTGAAAGCTCACTAAAGTTATGTTAACATCAATTACGCATATTTTGAACGAAAACTTTTCTAAGCAAACTTTTTAAAGCCAAGACGCTATTTATTACCACATAGCTATATTAACATTGCAATGAATGTGATATAAAGTATTACATTTTGAGTTAAAACTGCCTATAAACTTTATCGAAATTCGTCTGATAAGTTTATGTGACTACTGTTGCTTCTTAAGTTATCTTAAGGTTTGTTTAAGATCTTTTACAAAGTAGATTATTGTCAGATTCTTGACATTTGACGATATACATTCAGGGTTAAGAATGCTATTTGGTTATGCTTATAGCGGTTACTGATAATGATAGAGCATTGAATTAGTTTAAACATTCATAAGTCCTTGCTTTAATCATCAATACTGGTCAGAATGAAATTCAACAGAAACCGGAATAGCGAAAGTAAACAAGGACAAGACAACGAACCAAATATAATATAAATATTAAATATATTTGCAGACGAGATATTAGTTACTAAGAGTCGCGCTTAGAAACGCTATTGTGAAGATGACAAAATTGCTAATCATATATGTGAGATTTTAAATCAAATATTTAACATATTACGGTGTATATATTCTGACATATACATAAACAGATGTAGAAAGATAAATGTATTCGAGACATTGTCTATGATAACAAACTAAAAGGGAGAAGCTAAGCGAGAAGAATATACGACATTAGTTACAGCAAACTTATGAATGGGAACTTGCAATGTCTCGTAAATAATAATTCTGCGGAAAATATGTGTTGATGCAAATGTACACACGCACGCACACACACACACACACACACACACACACACACACACACACACACACACACACACACACACACACGCACACACACATGCATAGAAATGTAGCCCATTATAAACAAAGGAAGACTGAACAATAATTCAAACTTTAACGAATTAATTAGTATTTCACAACATATTCTAATTACGTTCGAAATGTTTTTATAGTTATTGAATGGCTATATTAGATATCGATTCGTTGCATTGAAATCGAACACCAACGTAATTCGAAACAATGAGCAAAAAGCACTCAGTCATTTCGAGAGTACACATAAAAAAATCTACTGAAGCACGCATTTCGATACCCTAAATCACTAAGAACTAACCCTAATCCCAACACACACATTCATACCTTCATACCCACAAAGATGATCATCCCAAACTCACGCTGCCCAATGAAATATACAAACAAATCTCTTCCATTAATTTACCAATTTCCTTATGGCTCACCTAATTCTCCACCACGTAAAGAACAATCCATTCTTGACGATTATGAAATATTACTTACAATATTAGAAATTTATCGCTCCCCACAAATATATATTATTGAATAATCGGTTTTACAGATAGTTTGACAAAGTATAAACTTTCAAAAAACTAATGTTTAAACTTCCCTAATTTAGACGAAAACAAATTTCCTAATAAGAAACCCATTTTAGTATGGCATGACTATTTAAAACACAACGCATTTCGTACCAAAATAAGAAAAAATAAACTTCACCCCAAAATGCAAACTTCCTTAATTAGATATAGAAACCAATTCAGTACATTCGCAAACAGAAACTCACGTAGACATTTTAAACACGTCGGAATCATTCATAAAGGCAAGAAGTATAAAATAATTACACAGTACAATCAATAACTCGAGTCACGGTATAAAAAGTTCAGAAAATCCGCCTGTGGTTAAACAAGTAGTTACAACCATCTGTCATTTTGACGTGGCTACTTGTTTTACTGTTTTGTCTACGTTATTACTCTATCTCTTCTTGAGATTTTATAATTAGCTATTTTGCTTGTTATATACACATGTATATGCATATATATTTCCATGTATGTACACACACACAACACACACACACACACACACACACACACACACACAACATACACAACACACACACACACACTCACACAAAACACACATACACACATACACACATTCCAAACTGTACCTACACGTCTACTGTTGGCAATTTTTTTTCATCTTTCCTACGTTTATTTTGGACTTTCCTATGTCTCCTGTTTCTGAAGAAGAGCTTTGTTCGAAACGTAAAACAGCCACTCTTTCTTTCCTTCTCTGAGCGACTTATTAATACTTTGCATGTACCACGTTCCCGTGTTTTTGTTCTTTCTCTTAGCTTTCTTTGCAACAGCTTGGGATTCAGGGGCCCACAGCTTTTTAATATTCTCCCAAAGAGCCTGAGGAATCTGCACAAAGTAGATGTAGGAGTTTTTAAATCAAAGCTGGACCTCTTCCTATCGAGAGTCCCAGATGAACCTACCTCGCGGCAGGAGGTGCAAATGAGAGTTGCTAAATCAAACTCCATTCTTCACCAAGTGCCACATATTGTAAGAGGCTCCCTGTAATAACAGTGTAGCAACACGGTGGTGCATCAGCATGGCCGCAGCTCTGAGCTGAAACTTTGAAATGAAATA
>NC_068983.1:25307247-25310002 GCF_001194135.2 Octopus bimaculoides
TATATATATATATATATATATATATATGTATGTATATATGTATGTATATGCATGTATGTATAAGAATTTTAGGAGGACAAGTTACGTCGAAGCACTGCTTGGATCCTACTTACCTGAAGACGAGCTTTCATACTGGTATTTTTGAAGCATATTAATGCAATAATGTGCATAAATATGCAACATTTAGCAATCACCAGCTGATACTGATGCGCCCAAACAATTGTAGCGAGTTGTAATAAAACCTGTTCATTTCGTCTTCTTGTATTAATAATTCTTTTACATATATATATCCAGTGAAAGTAGACGCCCTACTGTATGATAGCGCTGGTAGCAGATACCCGAAGAGGAGCATCGAAAAGCATACTATAAGGTTTTTTACCAAGTTAATATATTATTACACACGCACACACACACACTAATACACACACACGCGCGCGCTAACACATATGTATATGCATGTGTGTTTGTGCATTTGTACGGGTGTGATCTTTGAGATTCGGTTAAGTACTTCATAGAATTCAAGCCGTTCGCTGGCAGCGTAACAGGACTGTTCTGCATGAGTGAATTCAATTTGTGACATTTGGGAATATGTTAGATAGAACACGTACATATGAAAGTGCATATGTGGACATATTCGTATTGCGCATATTTTTCTTTTAGTTTCAAAATTGCGTCTTTTATTATTTTACGTATGTGTAATGTCATATGGTCATGCGCATCTGTCCGTATATTCACTAATGGGAACTCAACAGGCAATTAGTTGGAATGTTTTATAAATCCGCACTCTACCACTAATGGATTGTATCTAAATGATGCGTGATCCTTTCCTTTGATTTTTCTTGGAGAAACCCAGCATTTCCAGGCTTTTATGTAAATCTGTTGATACAAAATTCGGTGCACCTATGATAGAAGAAAAAAAAAACGAAAATATGTAGCCCTAAAGTGAGAGCTATACGCATTTCATTTACGAGTGAAACGTGGACATTTAGATTTATTTATCGCCGTCATTTATGGGGATTTAGAACTTGTCACTTGTTACTTAATAGCAAACATGTAACATGCAAAATGATATGTATTATATTTATCACATTTCCAAGAATACTACATTCCTTGTTGATAATATACACTACGTTTTGCTTACATATTTTAGTCTGGCTAACTTAGTTCATATCGAACATCTGTAAACTCAAATACCTATATGGACTAAATTTATGCTTCTGACACAAAATCTCCATTTACCATAGAGATTGTTGGGGATATTGATAGTATGTAATTGTGGCATTCAAGTTATTTCAAGTATTCAATCTAGTATCCCAAGCGTTGGCACTACTACTGACACAGCAAAAAACATTACAAGAAGCTGTCTCATTAAATATAGATATATCTCAGCTCTGAAGTTTACCGAAATAATTATATGTGTATATGTATATACGTGTATGCCAATATATATACATACATACATGTATATATATATATATATATATATATATATATATATATATATATATATATGTATGTATGTATGTATATATATACATATATACATATATATATATATATATGTGAGTGTGTGTTTGTGTGTGTGCACTTCATATCTCTGCTTTCCTTTTTTATTTGTATTTTGCTGCAAACATGAAATCCCAGACGGTCTGGAAAAGTATGATAAAATTGTCATATGTAAATATGATACTAGGAATGTCTGCATTTTAATGAACAAAGAGGCATCTATATCACAAAAATTGAAATCAATAATATGTTTGGATGATATCAGCAAATTTGTGAAAATTAAGAGAGACAACACTGTAGAACCATGAACGAAACTTACCAAATTAATTAGAGTTCAAAACACAAATAGAATCTAATTATTTCCAGTATGTAAGAATGTACATCTACGGAAACGTAGTCTTGAAAACAGAATAGCACGTCAACAAAATAATATTGATTTCTAATACATAAGACCAAATATTCTTTGGACAGATACTAGTCGATTACATCATGGCTCTAATTTTGCACATTCTTAAGTATGAAAGGCAGATTCAGAATATAAAAGAACGTAAGTAAATAAAACGAGACATTTTTCAGCATTCACTGAGACATAACAGCAATGACACCGCAAATAGGAAACATGATCACCATGTGATAACAAAGGGTAAGTGATATTGTATCTTATCAATGCAACAGAAGGAATGCTAAATAGACCAAGAGGTATCAAAGCAAACATCACTTAAAAGAAAAAAAACAAGAAAAGCATGTTTTAAAATATGCAATGATGCACATGACGGCAATGGCGTGCTGCTAGTGATGCAGTTGAAACGCACATGACGCATATAACATTTTCAACATGATGATGACGATACTGCTGCCGCTGCTGCTGCTGCTGCTGCTGATGATGATGATGATGATGAAGGTGGTGATATTGATCTGTATTAGCTAAAATAAATTGAAAAGTTACAGAAAAATACAGAGTTAACAAAGATGTTAGCAAAGGAACGGATGGACAGAGGCTGATACATTAACAATGCCAGGAGTGACATTTTGCGAATCGTTTGGGGTAGAAAAATATCTATATTTCTGTGATCTTTCCTACCGTAAAGCTCAGATTTGCTTGTCAGTTGTTTGACCTTAACCAGTTGAGCATGTCCCTTGTTGGCTGACGATATGTGCATCTCTGATCACGAGCAGAAGTAGTGGGGGAGCATCATAGCCATGTGTTGAGAGGAATTCTTTGGGGTTTGAATAATTCACCTTTGTAAAC
>NC_068983.1:25311867-25312265 GCF_001194135.2 Octopus bimaculoides
TATATATATATATATATATATATATATATATATGTATATATGTATATATGTGTATATATACATATATATATATGTGCGTGTGTATTTATATATGCATATATATGTATATATATGTGTGTCTGTGTTTGTTCTCCCACCACCACCGTGATTGGTGTGTTTACGTTCCCGTAACATAGCGTTTCGGCAGAAGAGAACGATAGTATAAGTACTAGGCCTACATAGAATAAATCCTGGAGTTGATTTGTATGACTAAAGGCAGTGCTGCAGCATGACCGCAGTCAAATGACTGTAGCAAGTAAAAGAATAAAAGTGTGTATATATGTATGTTTGCATATATATATATATATATATATATATATATATATATAACATATATGTAGTATATGTGTGTGTGTGTG
>NC_068983.1:25312275-25323265 GCF_001194135.2 Octopus bimaculoides
GTGCGTGTGAATGAATGTGCGTGTGTGTGTGATACAGAAGTGGATGGAAATTTTTGTAACATCGCCTACGGGTCTCGAACCACACACACACACACACACACACACACACATATACATACTTATTAAGTGAGATGTACTTACATATAAGCTTATACAACAAAAATGAGCGAGAATTTGAATGCTTAATGCTGATATATAATTAAACTCGTATCCTGCTGTATTTTATACAAATATCCAGTAGACGTACGATGCATAACTCTGAAATATTCCATTGAGCATATAATAATTTAGCGACGTATCGCATCAGCACTGAATTCAGCAACGGTTCGATAGTTTATAATACTCAATTCCACAGTCCTGATGAGAATAAGGCTGAGATAAAAATGTTATGGTCTATCTGATTATGTGGTATTACGAGTCGAAGCTTTCAATAATGCACTGTTGACATGGTAGTATAAATCCCTCTCGAGGCATTAGCTGAATTATCTGGAATTTGTGTCAACTAGCGTAATATGAATCCTAATGGCGAAGAAAATTAAATCTGGACATCGTTTCTCATTCCATTGCTTAACTGAGCAAAATACCATTAACGGTACACCGTATCGCTATAATTAAAACAAATATTGAATCGTTTTAATGTCATCGTTATTTGTATTTTATATCAACATTGTATTATATAAGAAAGAAGATATAAGAAAATGTTCTCTTTAGTATATCTTAAACTGATCTAATGTATACAGAATTTCTGCATAAGCAATACTTTTGTGCATTAGTATTCATTTCCATTCTTCTTTTCGTGCCAAAATTTTAAGTCCACTTTTACTTCTTAGTGTTGTCATAGCATTTAGTCACGGCAAAACAAAAGTAACCAATTCATTTACGTACTTCTGCGAGCTCTTTAATTCAAAACGAGAAAACATAACAGTTACTATTGATGGGTGTTGAAAACCATTTCCGACTAAAAATAATAATAAAACAGAAATGAGCAAACGGACTAATTTTTCTTTAAAAGTCAGTTGCTTCATTCGTGGTGTTTATCCTTTACTTTTGTAGATATACAAACATCCTTCTACATTTCTACATTGGCTTTCCCTCATCACTTTTCTTTTCCTCCCACTACCATGTGACCCTTGACCATTCTCTTCTCTCTCTTCTTCCTTTTTCACCTGACCGTTGACCCGTTCAGTCACGTTTCTCTCGTCTCTTTCTCTACTTTTAACATGGTTTCTTCTTTGACCGTCCGTTATTTTCACATTTCGTTCTGGTTTACAATTTCTTCCCCCTTCACCTCCACTCCTATAGAACATTTCACTTTGCATTAGTAATGTATTCCTCTCATCATAGTGTCACACAACATTATCATGTTTGTATGACGTACAATTTTTGTCTGTATTTTCACATTTGAATCGTGTTTGTTTTGCTCACTGTCTCGAACGTTCATCGACTATTCCCAGCAGCCTCTCTCCGCTGACGCCTCCAAAAGGAAATAATATTATCATTAAAGGCGTGAAACAGTAAGGTACTTTCCGACGATAACAGACGAGGAATTAGCAACATCCCGGTTTTTGCGTGTACATTTCGCCTGTTCCTTTATTGTGTCTCTGTTTAAATTTTGGAACTACATGAATATATTACTAAAGTTTATGTTGAACGAAACATAAGGCAAAATAGTCTGCTTAGATTCAGGTTAGTATAATCCAGGAAACATGATCAAAAGCACTCCAAACATGTACATCCCATGTATTGTTTGTCTAGGACGAAGGTGTCGAAATAGAACTTCGTTCTCTACTTTTTAAACAGGTTTTGAAACAAGGCGGAGTTCGGTTACTATTTATCTTGCAGTTTGAAAAAAACATTCACTCGTCTCTTTCTTTCATAATTAGTACTTAAAATTCTGGATGATGTTTTGATTCATCATCGCTTGGATACTAATAAAGAAGCGATTTGTTAAAAGTGGTTGTGTTTATTACTAAGCTGTCGTATCTGTGGGTTAAGTGTTGGTTTCCATGTTGTTATTAATAAGAGTTCCATTATCTCCTTTTAATTCAAGTCGAATACTAAGAAAAGTAATATTATCAACTTAAGCTTTTCCATCCACTTTTCTTTCTTTATCAGTATCGTAAAGCACAGCAATAAATCCATGTTAGTTCAATATACGCTGGTAAGAATATGTCGTACGTGGGTATTTGTTATAACATTCATTTTCACTCAGGAACAGCATGCTAACGTTGACATTTATGCTAAACTGATTTTGTAGAGTAGGTTCGTAGTTTACGGCACTGAGGTTCTGTTGGTGAGGAGATACAGTTTTATTGTATATTTGCAGTATATACTTAGCGTCTGTATGAGATTAGATCTGATAAATGTTTAAGACGCATTCATCCCTTTTATACCTATGGTGTACTTGGTTTATATAAGCTACTATATGGCTTGTGTGTTTTACTAAGTATTTCGTATCACTATGTTAAATCTGTCTTCGTATTATTGTACAGTTTGGTCAACGAACACGGAATTGTCATGGTTTTGTTTGATTTTACCACGACATTATTGTCTAGTGTTTGCTTTATTCTTAGCGATTCTTCTTCAAAGAACTTAACATCTGTCTAGGATTGACAAACTAAACGCCGATAAAATACTGGATTCGTAATGACTGACTACTCCACTTTCTCAAAAGATATGACTTACTCCGTATATCAGTAATCGAAAAAACGTTATTATTGCTATTGTTGTTGTTGTTCTGAAGGCACCGAGCTGACAGTCATTAACATGCCGGGCAAAATGCTTAGCAATATTTCGCCCGTCGCTACGTTCTGAATTCAAATTCCACGGAATTCGACTTGACCTTTCATCCTTTCTGAACATTGGTGCGCGGGGAGGGGTGTCCATGTAATCGACTAGTCTCATCCCTCCAAAAGTTGCTGACTTGTAACAAAATTTGAAACTATTATTATTATCATCATAATCATCTTCATCATCATCATCATTATTATTACTGTTGCTGTTGTTACTATTGTTGTTGTTGTAGTTGTTTCTGTTGTTGTTATTGTTGTTGTTGTTGTTGCTGTTGTTGTTCTTCTTCTTCTCCTCCTCCTCCACCTCCTCCTCCTTCTTCTTCTTCTTCTTCTTCTTCTTCTTCTTCTTCTTCTTCTTCTTCTTCTTCTTCTTCTTCTTCTTCTTCTTCTTCTTTATTGTCATTGCACAGCATCTAACGCTGGAGATATATTACGCCAGCTGGTACCAGCTGTTCTGCTCTTTAGTAAAACACTTCATTTTATGTTGCTCCGCAATAATTTCGACATTTGACGTTTGACACACTTGATCACTATAAGCAAATCATTTGTGCAGGACGTTCAGTACAAATGAACACAGCTATTGACAGCTTTAGCCCACATGAATGAATGATCTGGCTAGGCCTAATATGCCGGTATGTACGATCGCCATTAAAAAAAGTAAAAAGCAATTGCTCAAAACGGAAGGTGAAAGTTCCAGTGAAATACATTTTCCAGCAAGTAATGCCTTGTTTGAAAAATCGAAGAAGAGCAACGTTAAAATAACTGAGTGAAATTGTTGGTGCTGATGCAGAGGTTTCCGTAATTATCCCGACCATTTGAAGAAAAGGTCAACCGAAGGGGGCTATACACCAGAGCATGTATACAAGGCTGATGAAATTGAACTTTTCTTGAAACTCATGCCTACCACAACATTTAATTCTTACTAAGAAAAATCAGCACCGGGAATTAAAGATTTCAAGAATCGTTTAACGGAACATTTAGCAGAAGAAATTCCGATGGTGGTATGAAATTTAAGATTATACTAGGGTAGAAGATCCAAGGGCTCTCAAGTGATATGAGAAGTTTAATCTACCTCAAAAGTAACACAGAAGTAAGATGTTTAAGAGCATTTTATCAAGAGTGTATTATAAATACATTTTGGTCCGGCTGTAAAATGGCACATTGTCTGACACATTCTCCAAAGCATTGCTAGTTTTGGACAATGCACCAAGGAACTCAGTGAATCCAAATTGGATTTGTGGTAATCTGAGCACAGAGTTCTTAAGAAAACAAATGTTCGCCAGTCAATGCACTTATCTGCGAAAAACTTTCAAGGTATATATGAAAGCAATTGTGGGGGAGGGGATAACAAATCTCCAAATAGAGACTACTTGAAGAATTTCAATTTGATTGATGTTGTGCATAATGTAGATGAGTTAAAAGATGAACTGAAACTTTCAATTTTGATTGGGACTTGAAAAATTTATTGGTGGAAAGTATCCATAAGTTAATAAAATTTCAACAAGTAGAAAGTTTACATGAAATTCGGTAAGATATTCCGATAGTGTCAAATGATGTATATTTGAGGGTGTCATATCGGTTGATGTGGTTGCGTTGTTAATGTCCAATATAGAAATTTCATCTAATGAGGTACCGATATTGTCAGGAACAAAGAGCAAACTTAAATTATATATGGAAATACAGGAATTCTACCAACTCAACTTTAAAGAATATTGCTAAAATACTGGCTCTTATAGAGAAAGGTCTGCAATATTGTGTTGATAATAACCCTAGTCTTAAACGTAAAAAAATTCATGAGTTTACAATTTGTTCATTTCTTTCACAAAGCTTTACAATGAGATGATGTGCCATAACATTAAACAACTTTGGATAGTTTCTTTAATCTTGATGACAGACTATAGAACAACAGCCTTCATCATTCTAGTAGTACCCAGAGTGTGAATCTGTGGGTTTATAGTGGATGTGGTGTTAAGAGAAGAATGGTGAACTGTAACAGAAACATGAAGATAGTTGATAGAAGTGTTGGAAACAGAACAGAAGAGTTAGAGAGCGAGATGGAAGGACTGGATGAACAAAAAGGAGTCGAGATGTTCACGAGAAAGTGAGGCCACCCCAATACAGTTGTGTAGCTCACGAGTGGGATCAGTTATCTGAGAAATATATATATATATGAAGAGAGAGAGAGAGAGAGAGAGAAAGAGAGAGAGAGATGCGTCTATTTGTGTAGTTAATCTCTAAAATCCAATGCTCTATCCACAGTGGTATATGGACTGTAGCTATATCAGACTATTCTTTTAATATCTCTAAATGATAAACTAACTTCTACGAAAACAAAATTAGAATTATAAGTTCATATAATAAAAATATAGTTATATATTTTAAGCTGAATCACGAAAATACGTTGTATAAATTCCAATCGTTGTTCTTGTACGAATCACTTTTGTTTCAAATGTAATATGTTTGTTGTTATAAATGCTAACATGGATGTTTTACAAAATAACACATACAAACTTTAAAATAATAAACCACTATTATTATACACCTATTCACTATAATGCAATGGTGCACACAGAATTGAAAATTGGTCATAATGTCTTTTTACAATATTGTGCTATCAATGTTATATTTATAATTTAATTTTAGTTATATATCAGTCCAAAAGTTCAGCGAGTAGGTCAATGAGATTGTTCAAAAGTCATGCCTTTCTCAAGATTAATTGCTGCATAACTCGATTGAATTAGCTTCAAGAGGTATCAAATCTGTTTCAGGGGCTCGGTTGGGTTGGAATTTAGCTGTTGCGTTTTGGCTCGGGTTTTGAAAGAAAAATCAATTGAGAAAAGAAAGAAAGAAAAAAACAGCTACCGAAAATATATGTTCTTTTCTACAAACACATAGACCATGTCGAATGGTCTATTGTTTTCTATCATTGTAAACAAAAAGTAAGACATAATATAGGGAGGTTCAATAAGTCTCCACACAAACATAACTGACGTCCATATTGCTGTTAGGTTCAGGATTTCAGTAACATAACAATTGGTTTAAAATATTTATATCTCCTGCTTGATTTAGTTTCGATATTTACTTTTCAAAAGACGCTAGTAATAGTATCTAAAAATGGCTCGCTTTTAATAGTTCCAACTTCGTGAGTGAAATGGAAAATGAGATTCCTTATTTTTTAATGTTTTTGTTGTTTTTATACATCTAATGTTTTATTGCTTGAAAAACTCGAGTGAAATTTAGTAGTAATAAAGTGACTTATTCAATATCGATAAATTTATTAATGTCTTTATCAGTGATATATGAGATTATGGCCGCATACGGTCAATGCATTAATCAAATTCTCATTTACTGATGATAGTTCAATGTCCAGCTTCGCAATGCAAATATCAACTATTATACCTAAATATATGTGAAAAATGATAGTAACAGCGTAAACGAATAAGAAATTTCGCTTTCAGCTCATGTCTTCACAAATTTCTATCAGTCGCAGGTACTTTAAGAGGAGAAGTAAATTGTAGAAATTTATTGTGGAAACTAAATAGAAGAGATTTCTTTTCACTTACATTTCATGAACACATCCCTTCATATGGTTTTGACTTACTCATATTTTCTTTTACATACTTAGATAATTACTTCTTTACAAAACCTTATGAAGTGTATCTCCTTTAAAATTAGAGAATTATGTACACTTTTGCTTTCTCTACTCGACCGAGGCCCCAAGAAGTAAACATAGGAATATGAATATATGGAAATGTGGCATAAACAAGTATATAGAGTAAAATTGTGCTTTTTCCCCAAACCGGACAGGTATACAACCATTCAGTAATACAATAATCAACTTGGTTCATTATTTCTCCATATCTCGTTTTCTTTGAGTAGCAACTGTCACTTCCTATTTGCTTACTCTTAGAAAGTATGAAAGATGGCTAGTATTTCCTTCAAACTTTGAATTTGTTACTTTTATTCAAACCGTAAACAATCACTCTCAACACATGGCTATGATGCCACCTCCATTTTTCCTGTTCATGATCAGAGATGCACATAGAAGTCACAAAGGGATATACTCTAGCGATTAAAGTCAAGCAAATATCAAGCAACTCTGTGGTATTGAGCAGAATATTTGCTTTAATGATACTTCTGCTTCAGCCATTCGTCCCGGTCACAAAAGCCAAGTTTGAAGGGAATAGTAATCATTTCCTTTGATTTCTAGATAGAAGCGAATAGGAAATAATACTTACTAACCAAAGAGAAAAAAATATATAAAACATCGTAACGCGTAGTCATTTCTACCACTGCCAATGGACTTAATGTTGTGTGCCGATGATTTACTCTTCCTAGTGTGGGAATGACCCCATAAAATTCGAAGTAGAGGTGACTTAAATTCGAAACGTGTTTAAATATTAACGACAGTATGGCCATCTGCTAAACAATTACATGTAATTAATAAATCTGTAGAAATATTTGGAGTTGTGTATTCTTTTTCGATACCTAAATACTCAGCTCGACTTCCTACATACTTGAAGCATACCGGTATATAATCTATTATACACTTCTTTGCTTTATAACAAAAGGAAGAACCTGTAATTTTGTAGGATAACTTATGGTGAATCGAACAATAGTAATTACATTTATTTTCTAAATCGGAAGGGAAGAAAAGAAATTTGGATTTTATCCTTAGAAAACCTAGATCGATGGAGCAAAATAATATATAATAATAATATAATAATATAATAATAATATAATAAAACAATAATATAATAAGATGGAGCAAAATAATATGGACATTTGACGCTCTATACATAATGTCCTTCCTATATATTCGTAGTATAATCTTTGTCTATTACACCGCACTTGTTATAAATACAATATCAGGATCAAAATACACAAGTTTTTTTTTTATAATTTCTTTTTCTCTCATTCCAAATATTCTCAGAATTCCCAATACTGGTAGTCTGCACATTGTTGCGAATGAAATGATGCATTATTTCTCTCATAACAATGCATCATAACTCTCATTAAGCCCCAGTCACGTACTCATTGTAACTCTCTTGTGGCAATACTTCGTTTCGTGACAAATATGCTGCCTTAAAATTTTTTCAAACAGAAGATTGGAAATAAATTACACCTCTTAAACTCAAATGTTCAGTAAACAAAATAAACAAGAGTAAGCAAAATAAACAAAGAAAAGGATACTTATTCCCGAGAGGTAAAAATCCCAAACGTTGTTCTTGTACGAATCCCTTTTGTTTCAAATGTAATATGTTTTCAGGCAGATAGTGGGATCTTTGTACATTTCTAGTATTAAATGCTCTTATCTTCTTTAGTAATCTTGTATTTTGCATTCAAATCTTGCTTTAAATATGTATCATCGTCATGAACCTTGATTGTCTTTAATAGCTTCGTATGGTGAACATAGAGATAGCATCTTTCCATATAACTGAGCACATGTCAGAAAGAGTCACCCCACCGACATTAGGCTTAGGATATTTTTTCGTTGGACTCCACTGAGAATTTTTAGGTTTTCATATTTCCTTTGTCAGAACGCAGTTGGTTACAACTAATTAACTTTTACCTCTTGATATTTCATGAAAACACAGTTTTCCAACTATGCCGATATTATATTGTTTATATAATGTTTCATGATTACCTCTTCCGGAGATATTCGTAAAATCAAGATGCACCACTTCCACGTGCTGTGTGTTAGAATGTCATTTTGTGGTAGAGTGTGTCCAGTCTATTTCTGGTACATTAGTTCGCTTTCCTTCTCGGAAGTGATCGTCAAATATAACCTCTTGAGATCTGAGGCAACCATTGAACGATATGATGTATATATAACTAGATCGAGCTGCTTCCTATCTATGTAACATTAGTATACCATTAGCAAATAGGTTATAGTATACCTTCTTTTAACTCTGTAAAGGGCTTTCCAATTACAAGGAAGATTTAGAGAATATGTGAAATGAACTATTTGTATATTTTAAAGGTAAATTGTACGGAATTCATCGGGGCATATTGATTAGTGTAGGTTCATTTCGCCTATAAGACATATTACAGTTGATAGTTGTCTCTTAGTTATGTAAACTGTAGCGTTTAAAGAACGTAACAAGTGTTTTTATGTGGGAGTTTTTACCACGAGGTTTTCATTTAAAGATTTAAGGTATTTGTTCCCCGTCATACCTAAAGTGCTAAATTTTAATATTCCTGCAAAAAATTTAATACACGTTGCTTGCGTCATAAACATAAATCGTTTATGTCATTTCCTTGTACAAAGTGACTTTTAGCACTGGTGTTTACGAGAATCTCTTTTTAAATCATTATCCAGGTTATTTTGATCTAGCTGGTTGACTTCGGATACTTGTGGAAAATGATAATCTGCGCTGCTCTTTGGACTTTGCATAATTAAGTATACCATATAACGTGGAGTACAATGTTGGCGCCACTTACATATGGGTGAAATTAGCGTTACTTCAGAGTTAGAGATTTAATATTTAGCTGCACCTTGTAGGATGAAGTAAAATATGTTTTACTGTGGGCAGCATTTTAGACAGTTTAAGTAGAATATCCGTTTCTCCTTGTTCATTTAAGAGAGAATTTCGCCTAGAGGTAGAACACACGAAAGTAAAATTTACTTACATGTTTAACACTTTTGTTAACACCGCTTTCCTTTTCGGATGTGGTCTTCAAGAATAACCTCATAATTTGTACAACCGCTGGACAATGTGCTGTACATATGATTCGATCGAGTTGTTTTACATGTACCATTAGTTTGTCAGAAGCAAAATTTAAATATTGCGGCAGAAAAAAGGATTAAGGATGTGACAACTCTATGAATGTACGGGACAAATCCAGCATGACTTTTTTCTTCCTTATCAGGATGCATTGCAATACAATTTTGTTTACGTATTTGAGAATATGTTACGTTCATTTGTAGATACATTTCTCTAAGTGCCATATATATTGCTTGATTGATCGGGGTCATAACAAACAGATATGGAATGCTATTTCTGTATTATTCAATAGTAGAATGGGTGTAACACTTGCAGAGGCGTTTATGGTATGTTTTTGTTTTTTATTTGATCAGACAACATTACTAGCCACAATGCTGGTGCTTTACAAGAATATGCATTTTATTTAAATCGCGTAGCTTCTTCATATGGACAATATTATGGAGAACGGAAATTTCGAAAACTGTGCATATCGTCTACTTATTATATGCCATAGAATATTCAGCAGGCATCTGCTTGTGTTTTGAGTTTTATCATTGATTGCATTGCATTTATGGTTTTATTTCCTTCTCGGTAAGTTTAGCACATAACATTCATAATAAAATCCGAAATGCATTCTCGACATTATATTTATTGAGCATTAGATATGGAAACCGTTGATAAAATTTATATACGTTACACATCTTAGCCCAGCATTCAGTAAATGCCATCCCCACCCAAGTTTTAAACTCACCTAAACAAAAGATTCTTTTATATGTCTAATACATCAAGATCAGGTAGCTAATGTAGAGTGATGTACATGAACGTATAAAAACACACACACACATATCCATGTATACATAGACGCAAATGCATTTATATTTATAGATATGTATGTATAGTATGAACATATATATACATATACATACACACACACACACACACACACACACACACACACACACACACACACACACACACACACATATATATATATATATATATATATATATATATAATTTATATTCATAAATTAATATAAGTATAGGAACGTGTCTGTGTGTGCAAGTAGAGCGACGGATCGTTTGCTCCATTAGCAGAACTACATAATAGATAAATGTTCGTGTAAGATGATGATACACCTTCAGTTCATTCTCAAGGGAAAATACAAAAAAATGACGCCCACACTTGTACATATGCGTATGTAATAGTCGTAGGATTCATATTTCGTAAATATAATGGGACATCTTCGTTTTGCTAAGTCTAGCACAGCGCCCAATGACACAGTATAATAACGCAGAATATAACATTGTAATAGATAACAAGAATTTTTAAAAAATGATATGCAAAAGACTCCCTAGATACACTGCCTTATAGGGTATACACACACACATTTCTGTATATGTATATGTATATATGTATATGTATATATATATATATATATATTTATATATATATATATATATATAAAACATATATATATATATATATATA
>NC_068983.1:25323275-25326255 GCF_001194135.2 Octopus bimaculoides
TGACACAACACAAAATGCAGAGGTTGAAGACATTGGTGGGGGGGGGGAAGTTAAAATTATCACTCAAAAGTCTGGGGTATAGAAAAAAATAATATGAATTCATTAATAAAATGTCCAATTATTTTGGGCCTTATTAAAATTGCGTTACTTCACAATAGCGAGGGTGCGTGCCTTAGTAGTTAGGGTAATCGGCTTAGGATCGTGAGGTCGTGAGTTCGATTACCGGCGGCGCGTTTCGTCATTGAGCAAGACATTATTTCACGTTTCTCTACTTCACTCAGCTAGCCAAAATGAATAATATCAGTATTTTAAAGGGCTGGCCTTGTCACATCCCTGAGAATTATATTAATGGTACGCGTGACTGTGGAGTGCTCAGTCACTTGCCCGTTAATTTCAAGAGCAGCCTGTTCTGTTGATTGGGTCAACTGGAATCCTTGTCATCTTTGTAACCGACGGAATGCTAGTGGTGTATACTTCACAATAGATTGTTACATACTCTTAAATGCATTACTACCAGTTCACTTATAATAAAATTTATTACTCGTATATTCAGGCATAAGCTCTTCCGTTTAAACTGACTTAAGAAATATATTATACACACATACAGAATTACAAACACGAACTAAGGCACATACTACTCCATATTAATATATTTGTATATATGTCGAATTTGGTAATAGGGTTTGTATTTGCTTTGTCAATTGAACAATCAAAACCTTGCTTGGAGCGCATACGCTGTTAAGAAAATGTTCAGTGAAGATTCATATGTCATTGTATGTAATAAGGATGTATTTTTGAGTCATCCTTTCTAAAAATCCAAACCTTAATCTCATAGGAGTGGGAAGGTTAAACGAGTGAGTGTTAAGGCTATGCAATCGGAGACTTCGAATCCCTGAAAGGATCAGCCAAGGCAGATAAGTCTGACACCGGTGGTGCTGGGACTTAAAGTCGGCTAACTGGAGGGCAATGGAAAATTCCAGGCGGCGTTTGTACCAGAAACCGGCGGCTTCCTTGTCGCGTTGGATTGCATCTGCGAGCATCCTGTGGTATGAAGGTGTAACACCTGAACAACCTGCCACTCGTCGTGTATGCTTTCACGGACTCTGATCACTGTTTGAAAGTCATAACGATGAATTCCATAGGAGTTCATCGTTGATGAACTCCATAGGAGTTCATTTTTGTCTTGTAACCTGATATATATATATACGTGTAAAAATCCAACACATTTGTCAGGCAATTTTAAGAATTCTTTCTTTGATTTATTGTGCATCAATATATTTATCAATATATTTTATATTATTTCTGTTTAAAGTAATTTGATACCACTTAGATATTTGATTATTTGATAACATGTTATGTCTTCCTTTTTTCAGATATTTCTCACTAAATGGAGACTCACAAGTCAACTGCGTTTCTTCTAGATCTGTAGACGTTATTATGCATCTTAAAAATACGCAAAAAGTAGTCGATGTTTTAGAAGTATGCACAAAATACAATTTTATCTATTTGACTCATGATTCCTCTTTAGTTCACTTTAAAATGTGCTGTCTTCTTTTGTTTGGTTTTTCGAAATAATGTGTTCCTTGTTTCGGAGAGATATAGGAGGATAACATCATGTGTTCAGGATTCAATATTTCACGATTTTGATATATGAACCTAATTATATCTCCTTCATGGGTGAGTAAAAGTTGCCAAGCATTTCTTGTTTGATACACAAAAAAAGAAGACAATCCACATAATTTAACGTATAAATCGAATAAATCATTTATTTTAAATAGTAGTCGCACAAGATACATTTGACTGTATTAAATTTTCCAATCCAAACATTCGGAAGTATTGAGATTGAAGACCCAATTCAATAATATTAATCAATTATTAAAGAATTTATAATTCGCTCGATTCAATATGCTTCAATTTCCGATACTAAACCCCAATATCTAATTTTGATTAAATTATCGTATTCTAAGCATGTTTGTCTGTTTTTCGTTATATCTATTCACAACGCATGCATTAATAAAATAAAAGTGACGAAAAGAGAAATAAATCGGAAAAATTGAAAAAGAAAAAGATCAACATCAGCATCATTACCATCATCATCATCGTTGTCATCATTATCATCATCGTCGTCTTCATCATCATCATTAACAACAGCAGCGACAAGTCAACAGGAGATATTTACAGCATAACTAAACAAAAGACAAGTATATTAAAATTAACATGAGGTTAATTTGTGCTATTTAAAATTATCTTTTAATGCATTGCATCTATATTAGAACATACCAAATAGCTTAAGGAAGAAACGAATTATTATGTTTAATGTGGAATTCTTATCTCGTAACTATAATCGAATTTATTACAAAGTAAATGAATTTCAGTTATAGAAATTAGTGAAAATGAATATTACAATGGATTTTGTTGGATTAGGAAAAAATTAATTAAGCTATATAACTTATTATGCAATACATGTAATCAGATAATATTTCCATTAATTGATTGATCATCAGTAGCATGTACGTGTAAAAGAATGCATTATATATATATGTGTGTGTGTGTGTGTGTGTGTGCCTGTATGTGTGTGTGTGTGCGCGTGTTAGTGTATATATATATATATATATATATATATATATATATATATATACATGCAGACAGACGGACATATATGAGAGTAGGTATGTGAATGTATGCATATATATGTGTGCGTGTATGCGTCTGTGTGTGTATGTGCGTGTGTGCGTGAGAGAGAGAGACGAGAGTGTGTTTGCTTATTATTCGTATATGTATATAGAAACATGCATGCAGGAGTGGCTGTGTGGTAAATAGCTTGCTTACCAACCACATGGTTCGAGTTCAGTCCCACTGCGTGGCACCTTGGGCAAGTGTCGTCTACTATATCCTTCGTCCGATCAAGGCCTTGTGAATGGATTTGCTAGACGGAGACAGAAATAAGTCCGTCGTATATATATATATATATATATATATA
>NC_068983.1:25326265-25330605 GCF_001194135.2 Octopus bimaculoides
GTGTGTGTGTGTGTGTGTATGTGTATGTATATATATCTTTTATGTCTTATCATATACATATTTCAGTCGATAGACAACAGTCATGCTTGGGTACCGCCATGGAGAATTTTTAGTTGATCGAATATACCGCAGTACCTTTTTCAAGTTTAGTACTTATTCTATCGTTTGTCTTTACCGGACCGCTAGGTTACGATAAGGTAAACACAGTCAAATGTATCTTGTGCGACTACTATTTAAAATAAATGATTTATTCGATTTATACGTTAAATTATGTGGATTGTCTTCTTTTTTTGTGTATCAAGCTGTGATGGAGGAAAAACACAGACACAAATAGACACAGGCACACATGCACCCGCACTCACCTCCATATATATATATACGCCGGGTTTGTTTTAGTTTCACTCTAGGGAATCCACTCACAAGCCTTGGGTCGCCCCGAGGATATAACAGAGACACTGAACCCGGAACCATGAGTTTGTTTACCCAGCCACATGATTTCGGCTACACTACCACAACTTGGCGCAGTCTAATGACTGAAATAAGTATAAGGGAGCCAGTGCGATCGCTGTTTTATAGCTAGTATACAAGCCTGTGGTTACGGCCATCTTGTGACTAATGTCCCCTAGTTGACCTTTTGAAGCGAAATAAAACACTTACTGCCTATAATTTCATATGCGACGTTGTTGCTGCTATGCCTGTTTCTGAGCAGCTTATGTTTTTTTATAAAATATATATTAGTATTGGATATTTTGTGAACATAAATTGCACTGGTTTTAAGTATCATTCTTGGAACGAGTGTGGTATATTTAAATGTACTGTTGACTTATTAAAGATGTCCTCTGCATCGGTGGTTTAAAGACATACTCCAGATTTTAAATGACTTTCAGTTAAACGGATGTAAAACACAAAGCTACATATTAACTGATGCATTTCTATGTATTGGGTTATAATTACACACGAGCTGGTAATCTGTAGAATATAACTCTGTTTCGACATACACAGTTCTTTTCTATTTGCTGTTCAGTTTTTTTAACGACTGTGTGTTTATGCATCTAAAAGATTTTCTTTATATGGTTCCTGTTAAATTATTATGGTACAATTTGTCGATCAAATAATGGAACGACTTTTGTCAACCATGATATAATGTCACTGGCAAATGGTTGATAATAATCATACCGTATTTTTGGTGGATTTTATTTTCGCTTATAGCGATTGAATTACATGCTGCGTTTTCGATTTTTTAGTAGCCATTCCGGCTTGCCTCAGAGCTCTAGTTATTTTGGGGGAGTCTATTCTTTGTTGAAGCAAGCAGCAGTTTTAGATGGCTCAACAAAGAGCCGTTCGAATTAAGATCAATGAAACTCACCGATAAATTCAAGAGATGTCACTGATAACTATCTACTAGAATCTGGCAGATTGCACTAAGAACTGCAGAGAGGTACGGAGGAAGAAAATGCTTACTATATGAAAACACCTGGAGAAATTTGCATTAATTTACTAAATGTAGCAAGCAAAGACCTTTTTACTTAACCCTTATTACACCAATAGTGAGGAGAAACATTATTCAATATAATTGAAGAAAGGTAGGATAAAGAATTATACAGATATTCTACGCGTCTGCAGTAGCACTAAAAAGATGTTATCCATAATCACATATAATATACTATGCCAATGTTTATCCAACATAATGAAACGTATGGCGGCTGCAGTCACTAAAATTCGGTTAAGCAACCTAATAAGATTCAAATAAAGGCGGTCGATAGCTGATGTTTTGTAGCGATAGATACGATTCAAGTGACAGATATATGATCCTATAGTCAATATAATCGGCAATGATAAATATCAGAAATACTTCGATCAGTCTTCACAAAAGTATCAAAACTATTAAATTGCTCCTGGATAGAGCTATCGCATAGATTATAAGACTCACTCTAACTAACAACGAAACTAAAAGCACAAGTAGAATATTCTAAAGCTATATTGTTTCCGACCATGGTCAGAAATAGTCAACATACCAACGAATAAATCACTGAAAATCAGTCCTCATCGTAATAATATCTTGCGGCTACATTAGGGAATTTGATAGCCATTGTGCTGATAAATACGTGAACGATACTTTGGTAACAGAATTTATATGAGATGATGTTGGGTGATGTGGAATTTATTATGATGTATAAAATATTTCTACACATGGTGAAATAATCAACTCCCAAGTATTTAGTAGAATAGTTGTTTAAAGTAAATAAAGAGGTGTTTGTGCCAAACTTATATTCTACAGATACATAGAGAATGTGACACACTGAAGATGATTCCCTGAACCTGTATCTATTTTTATGGATAACGTTAAGGTATTGAATTGGTAGATTATTTAAGGGAACTTTAAACATGTCTTGTAGTATATATTTCGGTTTTTCCTGTTCAGATACTACTTCGACCATTTTTGCTTTTCGATAAGGGAAGGAATCTCTCAAGTACTGGTGCCAAGTTACCAAACTAATCCGTACCTCTAAACCTGTCGAAGTGGCACGGTAGTTGCTTGTGTACATAAGTTTTAAGGATGAGATACATAAGTTTTAAGGATGAGATACACAAGTTTTAAGCACCCACACATACAGTGGGAATACGGGTCTCCTTTCTTTTCTAACTTTAAAATGATTTACTCTAACTTGTGTAGAACACATATCTAAGTTTATTTTGATCCCTTTAAGTCCTCTCAAATAACATCGGCAGCATGTAAATTCTTTACACGACATACATCCAGGGAATTCTTTCGGGAGATTTTGAATGCACGTTTGAATATATTTTTGATTTTATTGCAACACTTCTGAAAATGCACCCGTGTTAGGGATATACATTTGAATTTCAGATATAGTCGACGGGATTCTACACTACTTCCGTCTATTTAATGGCACTATCAAAATTTTGGTTAATTGGAGGGCAGCAGTATGCTTGCCCAAGTTTCCGCGCAGAGTAATCGAACCTAGAATATTAGAATATGCTTTTCTACTCTAGGCACAAGGTCCGAAATTTTTGGAGAGTGGGCGATTAGATCAACCTCAGTACGAAACTGGTACTTAATTTATCGACCCCGAAAAGATTAAAGGCAAAGTCGACCTCGGCGGAATTTGAACTCAGGGCGTCAAGGCAGACGAAATAACGACACGCATTTTGGCCGGCGTTCTAACGTCTCTGGCAGCTCGCCGCCTTAAAATATTTGAATATTATGTTATCAAATCCTACATTTCCTCGAAAGTTAACAATATATTTTCCATTGCCAGTCATTCTAACGATTGTTCCAGAGAAACAACGTGCCAAAGTTAAGCAACCTTTTTTTTTTTAATACACATTGAATATGATTACTCATCGAAATTAAATTATTCATCAAAAGCACACATTTTAAACGTTCTACACATCTATAATTTCCATATGAAAAACGTTATCTATGTTAATATATGTAGCAACACGTATAAATTTTCCTGTTTTCAATATTGTATGTTTTATTCACAAGAAATCAACATAAATGGATGTTTTCCTTTCGTAGTTACAGCACTGCAAAACTTTACTAATACAAATCAACCTAGTATTTAAAAGTTGGATTTTCGATTTTAATTAAGATACCATGATGTTCATTTTTGTTTACGGTGAACTAAAATGAGAAACAAGAATCAAGGACAGTGAGCCAAAATCTGAACGAAATTGGTGCTACAATTTATTAGAATTTGATTTTATTGCTGTAGAAAAGAGAAACTAATCCCACTTTCAGATTAATTAAATTCACGAAAAGGAAAAACATCATATATTTAAAGTGATGTTTTAAAGCATTTGTTCGTGCCTGCACTATATCTCGATTTGCTGTCAGGATACAAAATCGAAGGAATATTTTCAGCGTCCGTTTGAAGCAAAAAGATTATTTAAAAATATACTATCCATGGTGAGATAGACGAAATAGATTTATCTTTCAACTATTTCTCAAGCATCTCGTGAAACACATGCAGCGTCGAAGATCACCAAAAGTGTGAATCTCACAACGAGTCCAGTTTAGTTGTAATGTGAGGATAAAAGCAAATTGTTCATTGTATCAGGATGTTGTTTTCTTCATTGTTCTCTTCACTGTGACCCAGTTTACCACCATTAAATACGATGACTTGCGAGAATTATCTGTAACTGAACCGCTTGCATCAAATGTGATGACTATTTCACGAACAACAATCTGCGGAAAAATGATAAAATCACTTATTTAAGATACCACCTATTATTGAATAACTAATTTACGATGCTGGGACATCGAGAAATAAAGACAAAACGCCACAATGAGGTCATTTACACTGGATATGCATATA
>NC_068983.1:25330615-25335521 GCF_001194135.2 Octopus bimaculoides
TTACTTCATGAATTTGTAATTCTCGAGACTTAGTTGAAAATGTTATATCATCTCTCATGTTGTTAAGACAAAACTATTGGTTCTTGAATCAAAAAGAAAATGCAATACCATTTGTAATTATCGTAGAAATACTCAATTGAACATTTTGTGATTCTCTTTGAAATTCACTAATATTATATTATATTTGGTTTCATCTCAACTAAAGTATTGTTATATTTTTACTGTCATTTTAAAATGCTGAAACAATCACTTCAAATGTATGATGTTTCTTCCTTTTCATGTATTTAATTAATCTTAAAGTGGGATTCATTTCTCTTTTTTTATAGCAATAAAATCAAATTCTAATAAATTGTACTTCGTAGCCAACAATTTCTCCTTGGCAATATCCATATGAGGTCATTTATTTATATAAGTTTTCAAAGAAAATTCGAGAGAATTAACGAGAAATTTTTCCTTTGATATATTTATCAATCTACTTAATTTGAATTTGTCTTTACGTAGCATTATTGCATCGATGTTATGAAAAGAGATGGTGGAATCTGGAATATGGTTAGAAGGTAGTCACTTTTTCTTTTGCGATTTTTACTATAGTTCTTTGATTTCTCAGGTGTTTTTTTTTTATATACAAACTTGTTTAATTTAAAATATAATTTGCTTCACTTGTTTTTATAACATGTTTTGATAATGATCTCGAACACGATTTCAAACTGAAATGTCAATGTTTTGTATCTGTGATCTTGATCTGTGTACTATGATTCTGTATTATTGGTAATTGCATTGAACAGAAAATCTTAGTGTTTATAACATCGTAAAAGAAGTTAAGTGCTAGAGCGCTGGCTTAAATACCGTATCATATTAGTCTTTTTATTTTTTTACTTCTATTTATTTTAAATTTTCAGCAGAAACAACATTGCCTTTTATCCGTTTCCGATCGATAAAATGAAACGAACTGGCCTTTACTAGAGTTGAATTACCCATAACTATCTTCCACTTGGAATATACATTCTTACAAACTTGGAAGAATGTAAGAATGAATAACAGCATGAAGAAATTTTGAGCGGTTTAAAGTCAAGAAGTTATAATTTCATTGATATGATCATTGTTGAATCATTTATTGTATATTAATTGTTATAAAATACGTGGAAATTCGAAATTAATCAGAAGATAATTTCACATTAATGGAATATTTCAAAGTCAGAATCAGATGGAACTGAAGTGTGTATTCTTTTATTATTTTACTGGTTTCAGTCATTTGACTGCAGCCATGCTGGAGCACAATTCTAAGGGATTTTAGTCAAACACATCGACGCGAGGACTTATTTCTTTGAAGCCTAGTATTTGTTCTCCTGGTCTTTTTTGCCATACAGCTAAGTTACGGGAACTTAAACACACCAACATCGATTGTCAAGCGATGGTAAGGGGTAGGGGGACAAACACAGACACACGAATATGACTTTATATTTTCCGACGCTACTCTATCTCTTTCTCTTTCTCTTCCTCTATCATTTTTTCCCTCTCTCGTTCTTCCTCTTTACTACTACGTATCTCGCTTTACCCCTCTCGTTCTTCCTCTGTTACTACTACGTATCTCCTTTCCCCCCTCATACTTCCTCTCTTTCTCTTTTCCTCTCGTTGCTCACCTATTCTTCTACTTCATCCCTTTGTTTCTCCCTCTACCACTCTCTCTCTCTCTTTCCTTTACACCGGCGTGGTCACATATACTCATTTACTGTTTGTTTATATATATATATATATATATATATATATATATATAACATGGGCTTCTTTCAGTTTCCGTCTACCAAATCCACTTATAAAGCTTTGATCAGCCTCAGGCTATAGAAGACACTTCTCCAAGGTGACACGCAGTGGGACTGAACGTGGAACAATGTGATTGGGAAACCAGCTTCTTATGACACAGCCAAGCCTGCGACTGTCATTCTCACTAGATTTGCACTGAAGTATATATTATTGTATGTAATATCATTCTGAGAAATGTCCACAATTATCAGAAATACAATGTTAATGAGCTATTTGGATGATACCAAAATATCAAAGACAATCAAGAATTCAGATAATTTGAAAAACCCAGAAAGATATAAATATAAAATACTACAAACTCTCAGTTATTAAATCCTAAACGCTTATTCAAGATCAAACAATGTTATATCATCCGATTAAAATCCAAGGCGTGGAATGTTTAGTGCATAATTAAGCATGATATAATTCATAAAATATCATGAAGGTAAGAGCAATCTGAAGGTAGGTTGAATCCAGAGAATATTTAGAATAACAATAAAATACTAAACGTTACATGTTTACTCCATTTTTCCCGCTTACTCCAATAGAATGGGACAATTCCAAAGGCTCTATACGAAGCAGACCGTTTTAATATAGCAGCAGATCTACAAGGAAAATTAAGAACTTCAAAAGCGTAAAGAAAAAAATGATGAGCAGTAAATTGTACCTACGAGATTTTAGATATAGGGAAACACAACATTTATGTCCTGAATGATAATGACGACATGTAAACGATGCCATCACTGTATAAAGGATAAGGGAACTGCATGTAATATACAACTGTACACTCTCAGTATATATACATACATATATACATACATATATATGCATACATATATATACATACTCTTACTCTTTAGTCTTTTACTTGTTTCAGTCTTTTGACTGTGGCCATGCTGGAGCACCGCCTTTAGTCGAGCAAATCGACCCCAGGACTTATTCTTTGGAAGCCTAGTACTTATTCTTTCGGTCTCTTTTGCCGAACCGCTAAGTTACAGGGACATAAACACACCAGCATCGGTTGTCAAGCGATGTTGGGGGGACAAACACAGACAAACAAACACATACACACATACATATATATATATACATATATACGACAGGCTTCTTTCAGTTTCCGTCTACCAAATCCACTCACAAGGCTTTGGTCGGCCCGAGGCTATAGTAGAAGACACTTGCCCAAGATGCCACGCAGTGGGACTGAACCCGGGACCATGTGGTTGGTAAGCAAGCTATTTACCACACAGCCACTCCTACGCCTATATATATATTTATAAAAAAGAAGTTTGAAAACGCCAATATATAAAAAATGAATTTTAATTTATAATTTTGGCAGAGATATTTTTAACATGTTTCGGTTCGTGAAAAAATGAACCTTATCAAAAATACATAATTAAAAAAAATGAAATTAAATGAAAAGTTCATAATTGTTCCTTACTGGTGTCAATAGTCCACGTGGGAGCATTTTTGTTGGTTGTAGTAGTAGTAGTGACCGTGTTGGTAATGATAAATGGCAGTGACCTCTATGTATATATACATACACATATATATATATATATATATATGCATATTTTTCACATCAATCTCTTCTTCATCCATTCGAGTAATTTTACTCTCTGCCTCCTTCTCGCTCTCCTTCCCACCAGCTCAGCCTCCACCATATAACGGTCCGATCCGTCATCCTCTTTGAGAAAATGGCCAACATATTTCCACTGTCTCTCTCTGATAGTATCCACCAACAGTCTGTTCACTTCCATCTTTTTCAACACTTCTATTCCTGAAGCAGCTGTAGAGACTTTATGCAAAACTTCTCAGTCCCTTATTTACTCTAACAATTCTGCAATTATGTTTGAATTATAAATTCCCTGCTCTAAAGATACCACGAATTTTGCTTATTCATTCTTCCTTTTTAACATATACCTATCCGCTCAATGACGAATCACTTAATTCTATTGTTTGCTAGACAGCTACAACACCACTTTTGTTTTCATCACAGTTCAAATCGTAGTTTTAGTGGTAAATCTATCTGAGCTCTTTTTGTATGTACCTATTACATTATATCACTAGGTTTAGTATTTTCTGTACTCTCTCTTTATACATATGTTTCAGAACACATGAGTTGAGCGTTAAGTACTTTAGAAAGAACTATAAATCGTTGAATAAATTTTGGCTAATTTTGCTACTAAATCCTGCATTTAAGCTATGAAAAATAATAAAATATAGTAAGGGAATAAATTTATGGTTGTATATCTATCTGACAAACGCATTGCATGCATCGCTATTCGTGTGTACGCAATATCGCTAATAAATGTAACTGTATACAGCTGCATAAGTTTATGTGTGAACATGAGTATCATCAGCATTTTGGATGTAGCAGCTATTTCACTGGTCTCTTGGCTTTTGTTGAATATGTTGTATTTAGCTTAATGTGGAAATACAGAATAGGTGTACACTCCCTATTTTAATGTGACATTTTAAGATAGAGATATCCTGCTGAAAATTAAGATAAAGAAAAATATTTATCCTTCCTGTCATAATTACTTTTCTGTTTTTCCTATTGAATGCTTGCTAATTCTGCTTGGAATGAAATACCAAAGTACACATGTATGTTTGTGGGTGGGTATATACGTGTGAATACATACACACACACTCACAAATACGCTTATATGTATATGTACGTACATACGTAGCAAGTAATATATATATATATATATATATTCATATATATATATACAAATATATATATACACATACACACACACAAATATATATATATATATATATAATAACAATATATTATAAATTAACTACCAACAAAAATAATTGGTAAGCTAACTTAAAAAATCATCACCTAAATAGCAGAAAAAAACGACAGTGAAGATATGCAGACTCTTCAAGAATCGATCCTTTTGGTAATATTAATAATAATAAAGGAGTTACGACGCAAAAACGTATAAATTCAAAAGAACATATTTATCTTCTTCAATATATATTTCAGTATAAAGAATTCATTAAGATGCTTAAATCAAAATTTCTTTACACATCATTCAGGAACAGATATAACATCAGAAAAAATACACTCCGTTTAAAAACACAAACCGTTCAT
>NC_068983.1:25338034-25339795 GCF_001194135.2 Octopus bimaculoides
ATATATATATATATATATATAAGACATACGTATGTATATGTATGGACACATACATATACATACAGGCATGCATACCAAAACACCCAGCCCACGCACAAACACAAATTTGCATTATATTCATAGAAATGTGTATTATTGGTATTTACGACGTAGATTTAAAGTAGCATCGTAAGCTGTGTCTTAGGTTGCCGTGAGATGAATGATATAATATATCTGGCTAATTGATACCATAAAACTATTCTTATTTCATCGATTACCATCAATTTAAATCGTTCAATTTATAGGTAGCGAGGTGTTCAGTGTTATTTGTGCCTGTAACTGGAGCTTCTAATAGATTTTTAATTTATAAACTAAATCATCACTCTCTTAAGAAAGTGAGAATGAGCAAACATTGGACTGTTATGCTGTAAGGAAAACTAGCAGATTCTATAGACCGATGATGATGTGGGTGTCTATCTTATAAGTCATAATTCTTTCTAATATAGACGCAATGTATAGAAATTTGAGAGAGAGGACAAGTCGATGTAAACTCCTCCAATGCTAATCTGGTACATATCACGTCAATCACCAAAGAATTAATGGAATATATATAAAGAAATTTTCGAATTAGGTGGAATTTGAACTCTGAACAACAAGGCGGACCAAAAATCGCTAAGCTTTTTGTTCGTTGTCCTAACGATACTGCCAGCTCGCGACCTCTATTAGAGGCACAGGGCCTGAAGTTTTATAGGAGTCGATCAGTTCGTCCCCAGTGCTCAACTGGTTCTTATTTTATCGAATCGGAAAGGGTGAAGTGCAAAATCGGCCAGTGTGGGATTTGAACTCTGAACGTAACTTAATGATAATGATAGTGATAATAATGATAATAACAATGGTTTCAAATTTAGCCACAGGGGTAGTAACTTTTTTTCTTCTTTTTTTTTTGGCCGGAGAGATAAGTCAACTACATCTAACTCCAGTCTTCAACTGGTACTTAATTTATCGACTCGAAATACAAGTTTCACAGCGATTATGCTGTAAAATGTTACTGGAAAAGAGTAAATAATTCAATGAAAGGAAGACAAAGAAAATCCTTTTATACATCTTTAATTATAAGTTACAATTGTTTCCCGACAAGCTCTATTTGCAAGGCCAGTTTAGTAAATTTTCATTTAGAATTTTGGCATAAACTGGCGTTAGAAATAGTGCTGGTACACAAACAATTGTAACCTATAATTAAAGGTATGTATATCTATCTATCTATCTATCTATCTATCTATCTATCTATCTATCTATCTATCTATCTATCTATGGAATGTTCTACATAAACTGTCGATCTTTCACTCACTTGGGTGTGTGGAAATGTGGGATCACATAATCCGTCTAAATCGACTCCAGAATAAATTGTATAAATTGCTGAAATGCATAAAAGGAATATTTGGGTTCTTGATGGTTGGATCGTTGTCTGCTAGTTTAATGTATAAGACTAAAATTAACGGGAAGCTATTCTTTTCAGAAAAATGTATTGAAAATACATTTAAAGATAATGTATTCTTTTCCTTCACATTTATCTCTTACCTTACGGGAGCCACAATATTAGATTACACTTTTAAGTAGAGATCCTACTCTATATGTTCATCTTATAATGAATTACGCCTGCACACATACGTCCACAAACATGCATACAAACCGAACGCATGCTTATATAAGCACTCAAGCACATACAAGCACATATATATGTATATAATTGTGAATATATATATATGTATATATATATATATA
>NC_068983.1:25339996-25342128 GCF_001194135.2 Octopus bimaculoides
TATATATATATATATTTACATATGCATTCATTCATCCATCCATCTGAATGTATAATATACATGCATGCAACTACATACGCTCGCGCATACACTCACACACATGTAACAATGAAATTATATATTTTTTCCTCGTTGAATCACACTCTTACATTTCAAAGATTCTTTATAACTGTATACCTTCCTTTGTGAGTTTCGAAAATAGATGACGTAGGAAAACAGTAAGAACATATAAGTAAATTAAAGATCGTTAATATTACCAGTTCTACCAGCAGTGAATAAAAGACATCATGCTAACTTTTTTCTATAAAATTGCAATCCTTGTATATTTAATGTATTTGGGAAACATTGCTCAGAGTGATTTCTTGAATAGAGAAAAAAGTATTATTTTCATTACATAACAACCCGAATGTTAAGACATGTGCTACTCAAACCTTTGAAACAGTTCAAAAGTGGAATAAACTGAATTATAGGACTGTTATTGTCCGAATAATGATGTTCTCCTTCATAGTAAACAATTTATATTCAACTTGTCTTGCTAATGTTTATATACACTTCTTAACGACTCACAAATACTATTGTTTCGGTTACTAGTGTTTTTTTTTACTGACTGTTTTATTTTGGATAATTCCAGTGAAGTCTTGAAAGAGGTGGAAAAAGTATGTCCAGTATTCAGGTGCTTTTTTCTTTATAGTTGTAATTTAACGCTCAACTGACTTTACGGTGTAGTATCACGAACATTATTGCAAACGAACGGACATTTCAAATATGGGTATAGCTTTGAAATGTGAGTTGAACGAATAGGACTATAAGAACATCTAACTTAGATATAGTTTTACATAAATACTTACGAAGTCGACTTCACATTTATTCACATTTATGTGAAGTAAAACATAAATTTGGTTTCGATACTAATTCATTTTATTCAAGTTGATACTTAGTGACTACTTACTTTCGTACCTAAATCTGCGGGCAAGCGTAGTTATGGTCTTATAATGGATGCTTTGTTTGCGATCATGCAGTGCACCTATGGTTTGACTACTAAGAAAAGATTGTTGTCAAGAAAATTCAGCAATCACCTTATATATATGTAGTAATATAATTTTTCCGACAGCGGGTTATGACAGTCGGGAAGGGTGAGGCGGGAGAGAAAAAAGGAAAGACGGAACGCTGTACCAAGTCTCGGTTGGTGTGCATTTTCCAACTGAAAGGCGTGCAGCAACATGAAGCAAAATGCTTTGCTAAAGCCTCCAATGATCCTCCAAGTCCAGGAATTGAAAGCTTGATGAAAAGAAATGGAGAGATACCACCTGCTCCTCCGTCACAATCTATATCTATTTATGGCTGGCAATAAAGTAAATGGATCGATTTACACAACCTATAAAGCAACTTAATAACCAACAATTATCTGAGGTTGAAAACAATGGTAGAATGGGAGTAAGTATTTGTGTTTATAAATATATTGTATGTGGTATTCATGTTTTCTTTCTTTTGAATTTATATGTTTATTTCTAATGATATTTTTGTATGTTTATGAAGTTAATGGAGAAACTAACAGCAATATTACACCATACGGATAAAAGATAATACATAAAATGGCTGACTGGTAACAAAAAGGGGATAATAATGAATAAAATGACCAGGATGAAATAAGTAGGATCAGAGAAAGGATAACATAATAGAATGAGAATAAAGGCCATCGAAGGACAATACTCTAAAGATTTAATCTCAGTGTTATAACATACTTAATAAAAGTAAAACCAAATTTATACAGAATATACATGAAAGTGAAAACCCTGGCGTCGTAAATGCTCACAGCCACTGTACCACCGATAACACTATTAGTATTATAAATCTCGTTATCTCTACAAACGTAATATTATCATCCACATCATGGGAAACTACAAGAATAATATCAAATCAATTACTTTATATTAAATAGAAAAAACATACGCTGGAAGCCTAGACAAAATAAACCTGTAAACATGAAAAGGTCAGCTTAACAATTGCAATATTATTAATATATCAGTGAATACTGCTAAAATATACTTCACTTTTAATTGCATTTATATGTACATGAATACACATATACACAAGTATACATACATACATACATACGTACATGCATACATACA
>NC_068983.1:25342138-25345776 GCF_001194135.2 Octopus bimaculoides
TGATATAATTATCTGGTGTTTAATGCTGATTCCAAATTTTCCATGTCCCTCAAAACATTTGTTCATTATTATGTGGGTAACCACTCCTCCTATATGCATAATCCAATGAAGGAGCCTATATATACTTACAAATTCTGGTAGACATAGCAGTCAACTGTCCTTTTTAGCTAGTCAAACAATATGAAATGAAAGTGTCCACACGTGGAGCAGTAAATTTAGTTCTTACAAAGGTTGAATATATAGCTCCAATTGATAGAGAGAGAGAGAGGGGGAGAGAGAGATAGAGAGAGATAGAGAAACAGATGGAGAGAGATAGAGAAAGAGAGTGAGAGAGAGAGAGAGATAGAAAGAGAGAGAGAGTGAGTGAGAGAGTGAGCGAGAGATGAAGAGAGTGACCTAGAGAAGCAGTGAAAGTGAGAGAGAGAGAGAGAGAGAGGGAGTGAGTGAGAGATAGAAAGAGAGGGAGAAAGGCAGACAGCAAAACAGGGCAGGTGAGAGACAAAGAGAAAACGGAAGAATGGGTGAGAGAGCGAGTCAGAGAGGGAGAGAGTGAGCCAGAGAAATGTAATTAGTACGTTCAACAGGCAAAAAGCGTTGTTTTTAAGATAAACTGTGCTAAAATATACTTCACTTTTAATTGCATTTATATGTACATGAATACACATATACACAAGTATACATACATACATACATACGTACATGCATACATACATGCATACATACATACTTAGATACATACATATGTGTGTGTGTTTATATATGTATCTATGTATATGTTTGTGTGTGTGAGTGCATGTAGATGTTAATGCAATATAGGTTGAAAGCACCTACCGGAGTTTGATTGTTGTTATAACAACACTATCAACTATTCTTGGGAATCATAAATCTCATTTTCGTACCATATTGCTGTATGCAAGTACACGGATGATATAAATTGGAGTAGTCAGGAAGAAGACGTGAGACCTTCGCTTATGTTCAGGTATAAGAATTAAGCTTGATCTTTTAATGCTGGACTTCTCAGAAGAAGAGTAAACAAGTTAACCTCGTACTGTCCTAATAAATCTTAAACACAGTTCTGTCTCCGAATAATTTGAGTTAACATTGTGGAGAGAGGAACTATTCTAGCCACTAATTTTATTGTAGTAGCTCTCGCTCATAGTAAAGCTTTGATTTTTCAATTTATAATCTGATCGCTGAGACTGTAAGAAAGGTTCTCGGAAAAAAACCGTTCTAATTCCAGGCAATGGAGCGCAAACGAGTTATTGGACATGTGCTACAAAAGGAGGTATTTAGAGAAAGATAAGAACATACAAGAATGAAAAATACTATATTAGCATATCACTAAAGAGATTAAAAGGGAAATGAAAGAATCAAGCAAAGAAGAGTAGTTGAATAAAAAAATTTTGCTGACAGTCCTTCCAACAGCAGCAAGTGCAGCAGCAGCACACAGGGCGCATTTCCACTGGTACAATACCTTACTAAATAAAAGAAAACGAAAGTAAACACAATTGAAGGAAAATATCGTAAAAACAATTGTCTCTGAAGTAGAAATAATAGAATGCTGAAAAGAGTGTTTTTTTTAGAACACAACATTAAAAATGGTTAGCAGATTGAATGTACCGGGATCATACACTGAGTATTTTTATCAAATCATATAGGGAATAAAAGCTAATGTAATATCATAGTTACATCATCCACGTTGAACGACTGGAACTCGGAGAGTAGACTACTGTAGGCACCCTTACGAACATGTGAGACGAAATCTGAATGATTTTTAAATGCCCGATGCATTAAATTTATTTGTAGGTCGTAGTTCTCCACAAGAACTGGAATATCTGTCAATTATCGTATTATAAGTAATATTTGCTAATGCAGCCAATGTAATGCTCAGAGACAACCTGAATATTATTACATCGCTGAAACCTCAAGTAAAATATGTTACAACGGAACACGCAGGATTCTCTACACGTGAAGTATTACTGATTAGTTCTTCAACATCCACAGAAAGAGAGTTATACAATGTCTTCAAAAAGTGATGTTGCCTTGTACTGTATTTGCACAAGACAGCATGGGTGCCTGTAAGGGCTACTTCTACCTGCCTCTCTTCAATTTACTGGAGATGATCATGGGTGATGTCCGTGATATTGACTCAGCATCAGAAGGAGTTGCATTACAAGTCTAATATTTACTTTTGATATTTATGGCAAGAATAAGACTTAGCATTTCTCAGAAATTACTGGCCTTGAGTCGAAATTTGAAGCCAATACTTATGGCACGAATGGAAATCAAATGATCTCACGTAAACTCTTTGGTGGAGATGAAACCATTTTTAAAAAAAAATTGTGGGTGATTAGTGCAGAAATAGTTTGCTTAAACCAAATACAAAATTTGTCAGTACACTGACGGAAATGAGAGGTAGTACAGCAGTGCAAATATTTGGGGCATTATAAAAATATTGAAATCTTTGTAAGAACCATACAGACAATATCTGCACTGAGAAAATTAAACCATACTGAAGAGGTCACAACTTTCCTCGCAGAGTAATAGAAAACACTTCCATAACTTGCTAGTCTCTGTTCTTATGCACAAATCCGTAAAATAAGTTGTTTCTGCAGATAGAGAAATTAAAAATCTTCGATAGTTCGTACTTCAAAATCTTTAGCATTAGGTACTTGGAACATATAGATTTCAAATTTTGGTACAAGACCAGCAATTTTTGTGTGAAGGAGTGAGTCGAATATACCCAACTCAGTGCTCAACTGGTATCTATTTTATCGACTTCTAAGGCTGAAAGGCAAAGTCAACCTTAGCGGTATTTCGTACTTGGAGTATATCAAACGCACATATTCCCCCAAATTTTCACCTTTACATTTACGACAGTATTATTTCAAAACGGTGACGAAAAGTAAGCGGAGATTTGTTTCAATATATAACAAGATACAATAGCATCGCAAAGCTGATTTATGCAAGATAACTGGTACTGCACCGATTACCAAACACCTTGATCGGAGTGAAAACCTTAATTAATAGACACACGCACAGATATATGCAGACAGATCTATATGATGGTACAAGCATACATACATGCATACATACATAAATACATACACACACGTATTTATATACATAAATATGTGTATTTTGCGACATGTAGATGAATATATATGTACATATGTATGTGCCTAATTACGTATGTATGTATGTGTGTATGTATCTATTTTTCCACCTTCTTTAATTCTCTAACTTGTTTGAGTGATTTGACTACGGCCATGCTGGAGCACCGCCTTTAGTAGAACAAATCGACTCCAGGACTTCTTTGTAAGCCTAGTACTTATTTCATCGGTTTGTTTTGCCGAACTGCTATGTTACAGGGACATAACCGCACCAAGATCGGTTGTCAAGCGATCGTGGTGGTGGTGGAGGGGACAAACAAACGCACACACACGCACATGCATACGACGGGCTTCTTTTCAGTTTCCGTCAACCAAATCCACTCACAAGGCTTTGGCCGGCCCGAGAGTATAATAGAAGACACTTGCCCAAGGTGCCACGCAGTGGGACTGAACCCGGAACTATGTAGTTGGGAAGCAAGAAGAAAGTTTCTTACCACAGAGCTAAGCCAGCGCCTGTATATATAT
>NC_068983.1:25347861-25356262 GCF_001194135.2 Octopus bimaculoides
TGCATGAGGGTTGAGAGTTTTGTTAGGTTTAAAAAAAGGGTTAAAAGTTTGTGTTAAGCAGGAAATGCGGTGTCAAAACAGGAAGTGTGTGTAAGGGGAGACAAGTATTTTTAGTTGGAGTTATGAACTCTTTTTTTCCCAACAGGAAGTTTGTGTCTGTTCATAGAGGAATAAGGTCACTGAGGGGTGTGTGTGTTAAGAAATGGTTGGAATTTCTCTCTCTCTCTCTATATATATATGTAGCAGCTGACCGACTGCTGCCCACCGTGGGATATGATAAATATTCAAGGTTGCAATACAGGAATATTTTCACAAATCCGTCGGGAATGTTGAAAGTAGGCATACCTAATGAGTCCTTCGGTGTCACAGCTGTACTCAAAGAGAGGAAAGTGATTTAATATCAGCCATTGATGAAATTAGCTTAAACCCAGCTACACGCTCTGATGGATTCTTAGCAATCCTCCAAAAGAAATGCAAAGGGTTTCTTGCAAGACCGCTACAGATACCTTTCCAGAGCTTCCCAGTAACCGCGAGACTTCCCAGAAATGTGAAGCAAGGTACAATATGCCCAATCTATACGAGGAGAAGCGGAGCAGATGCTGAAAATTATAGACCTATATCAATATCCTCTCACGTCAGCAAAGACATGGAACCCATAGTCCGGAGGAAAGTGGTGGCATTCTTCAAAGAAAGTGAGTTTCTCCCTGACACCTAGAAGAAGCTGCCTTACATAGCTTTTACAGCATTGTTACTAGGAGTTAAAAATAATTAGTGAATATGATATATTATGACTTTGCAAAGGCCTTTGATAAGCTTGATCGGGTTATTACAAGCTACGGAAACTCGGTATATTCGGAAAACTGGGAGAGTGGTTGCATGACTTCTTAAAAAACAGAAGCAAGGCCGTGACAACTAGTGGATCCCTCTCCAAGGAGAAAGTAATAAAAAGCGAGTGATAAGTGACATGTGTTTTTAAGACACAGAGAGAGAGTGAGAGAGAGAGAGAGAGAGAGAGAGAGAGAGAGAGAGAGAGAGATAGAGAGAGAAAGAGAGAGAGAGAGAGCGAGTGATTGCTGTCTGCTACCTGCTGACTAACGCCCTTTCCCTCTTTCTTTACGGAAATTGCCGAATTGATGTAAACAAAGACGTTGACCATGTTGATAATCAGCAGGCAAAGCTGACTACTGGTTTGGCAATTAGCGCTGCTTGGCAATCAGCTGATTACAGATTTGGCATTTAGAGAACTTGTACCGAATGATCGCCAAAAGTACTTCTGAGAACTGTCTTGGGGCCGCTGTTGTTCATAGTGGATCTTTCAGACATGCCATCAGTTACACAGACAACCACGTTTAGTAGCTTTTGAGACAGCGCATAAGTAGTACAAACATCAAAAGTAGTACAAACATCAAAAGGCCTCGATGAAATATTTATATATGTGATGAAGTAAATAATATGAAATTTAAAGTAAGTAAGTTAAGCTAGTGCCCATATGCCGCAACAATGGCACACTAGGAGCGGCAATCCTGGAGACAACCGCTGTGTGATACGGGGAGTGGTATGAGTAAGAAAGCCTCGTACATATCACCAAGATGGTGGCAAATTTCAGGTGAATAAGCGGATGGATTCTGAGAACCTTCAGAATAAGGGACCAGGAAACTATGCAGGTTATGTGGAGAGCATTTGTACTCAGCCAGCTGGACTACTGCTCTCATATGTGGTCACCATTCAGTGTCAATTAATAGAGGGACTTGAAGCAGTTCAGCTATGTTACATGAGGAAGATTGCATCAATGGAACAGCTGAGCTACGATTCTACTACCTGCATCGACGATGGGAGAGGTATGCAGTCACATATATATGCAATACTATGGAGACGCTGGCACGAAACTTTGGCATCGAGAGTTATACCACCTGGACGTCACTGCACTTTTCAAGATGACTCACTTATCTAGTGTAGAATGAGGACCTAGTACAACTGTAGCTTGCAATTCCACTACCCACAGATATTTAAAGCCTTGCCAAAATATCTGAGGTATCTTCAAAAAAGAGGGCTAGATGTTTTCAAAAAAACAACTTGACCTCCTTCTATCCAAGGTCCCGGATGGACCTATATCACGGCAAGAAGCTCAAAAGAGGGCAACCATATCGAACTCCCTCCTTCCCCAAAAGCCAATTGCATACGAGTGATTATTGGAAAGGATATCACACTGGTGGTACTCCAACATGTCAAAAACCTAAGAACCTTAAACGTATAAAAGAATAAAAGAATAACAGAATATGTAAGTATATCTATATCTATATATATATCTATCTATCTATCTATCTATCTATCTATATCTATATATATATATATATACCAGAAGAGAGAGAAGGGTATAGACATATACATACACATTTCTTTACAGGGGTGAATCATAGATATAACATGATATTTCCAGGGATATGATTAGTTAGTTATGTTTGCATCATTTTGTGAATATTCAAATGTATCATACATTGCTGAGCATACATGTTTGGTGCTTTCACGTACATATAGATTTGCACATCGAAATTAATTACTACCTGATAAAGGTTACGAATAGCCATTAATCATATGGAAGTCATATGGAAAACTAGATCTATAATGACCTTTACATACACACACACACACACATACACACACACATACATACAGCACACACATATTTATTTTATTTCTTTTACTTGTTTCAGTCATTTCACTGCGGCCATGTTAGAGTACCGCCTTTAGTCGAAAACATGGCACCAGTCCTTATTCTTTCTAAGCCTAGTACTTATTCTATCGGTCTTTTTTGACGAACGGCTAAGTTACAAAGAACGTAAACACACCAACATAGGTTGTCAAATATCGGTTGGGGGTCAAACACACACACATACACACAAATATATACATTTGGTCGGCCCAAGGTGCCACGCAATGGCACTGAACCCGGAACCATTACTGGATCTTAAAAAATATGAAAAAGTCAGCAGCATTATTAAAAAAAAAACAATGAATTTAGCTGTAAAATGGTACCAGTTTCATCTTACTACCAATCATAGTCCAGCAGATATGAGGACTTGAAATGTGTCCAAGACATCTAGAACACTCTGTATACATATACATGTGTGGCTGTATGTATGTATCTATCGATATATATATAATGAGAAAGAAAGGCGGGATTGCTGTACGGATACACACATACTTTTCATTACATACTTTTACGAGTGCCAATCTATTAAGAATTCTGTATATCTTATTGCACCCTCTATATACACTTTCATAGATGTATTCATGCATGTATACACAGATATTCTTAAGATCCAGACTTTCAGCCATTGATGACTACAGAAGAAAACTACAATGATTGAATATCAAGAAAAACGAAATAGATTAAATTCATCCTTTTATTCTTTATGTACAATTGTACATCTTACTCATGCTTATTACTAAGTTATGTATGAATCTCTGTAAGTATCACATCTTCAGAAGACAAATAATTATACGAATGGTATGATAAGACACAACTATATATGTATAAGACTTATTGTGTGGAAGGAAGCAAACGGATGTGGTATAGGAAAGCAGAGGGATATGTAGTTACAAAAGTTTATATTCCAGTCAGATTAGTAAAGAAATGTAGTATGTCACAGAAAAACCTCCGCGACTAACACAGATTGTCACTGACAAACAAATAGATTAAATTGCCGTTTTGAATAAACGTCTGAATGCAGTTTGGGAATAGATTAGGAGATATAAATCTTATTAGAAATACAATTACGAATAATGTCTCAGATACATAGGATCAAAAGCTAACATTAATTTGAAGAAGTATGTAACACTATGTAGAGATATTTCATCTACAAGATAGGCATAAATATCTTCACATAGACACACACACTGTATATACATACATAATACACACACATACACCCACAGACACAGAGACACAGAGACACACACACACACATACATACACACACACACACACACAAACACACACACAAATGATTTCTTGTGTAAGCGTATGTATAGATATACACATACTTACTGAAATGTTTGAGTCTGTTTGTATATATGATATAGTCTGGGGTAATATGCGTTTAAACATTGACAGCATACCATGGATGAACTATATACAAACAGACTATATTTAGGAAGAGGATTGGCTCGATGTAGCTTTTCACTTCTGGTATTATTCTGCACAATTTCTATCTATCTATCTATCTATCTATCTATCTATATATCTATCTATCTATCTATCTATCTATCCATTTGTATGTCTTTGAGTCTCTGTGTGTGTGTACCTGTCTGTGTGTCTCTCTGCCTGTCTTTCTGCCTGTCTGTCTAGCTGTCACTCTCTGTCTGTCTTACATACAGGGGACTAAAAGTGTACGTACGCCGCTATAAGTATATACCAAAGAACAAAACAAAGAATGGAACACGTATGTAACATGCGACAATACCTCCCTCCCTGTTAGGTTCTTATATTTTTTTTATATATACATATAGCGGCGAGCGTACACTTTTGGTCTCCTGTATGTAAGCGTATGAATATATATATTTGTGTGTGTGTGTGTGTGTGTGTGTGTGAAAGTATATATATAAATTCTGTAGGACTCTTACTCCTTCTTTTAGCCCCACTTCACTTTCTTCGTTCTTTCCACTTTTCTCGCTCACCCTCTCTCATGTTTCTTGGCCTTCCCTTAATTCTCACTACTTTCCATCCTCTTTTACCTCCCTTGTATCTCACTCTGTCCCTTTCCTTTCTTTTTCTCTCTTTCTCGTCCCTCCATAATTCTTCAATCCCCCTGTCCCTACCTCTCTCCTCTCCTATCACGTGACTGGTTTCGGCAAGTCTGACGTTTCTTTCTTGGTTCGACTACCATTCATGTAGTATCTCTTATATTCCTTCTCATGACTTTCATCCATTATGTTCCTGCCGTAAGGCTTCACTCACGCCAGCTTAATTTAATTCGTCCTTAGTCGAACGACATTTGTTCTTCATGTCCTGTTGTGTGTATTTGTAATTGTGTACCATTTCTCCGTATTTTTGTCTTTGTTTTCGTATACATTCGCTTGCTTCCTTCCACAGAATCTACTGCTCTTAGCTTAAATTTTATTGGGGCCGGCCAGATTGGAGCAGTCTCGAGTGTAACCAACCGAAACTACAACAACGATCTGGAACTCGACGGACGATAGAAAGCTCCGAATGAGCCGTCCTTGATTTTCCAGTTCTTTTTCGTATCGTCTAACTGTTTGGTTATTTTCCTGTCGCCTGTTACGTTTTTGTTTTCATTTTTCGTTTTGTTTTTTATATATACATATAGCGGCGTACGTACACTTTTGGTCTCTTATATATATATATATATATATATACATACATACATACATACATACATACATACATACATACATACATACATACATACATACATACATACATACATACGTATATAGATACGTACAGAGAAAACCTGGATGGAAAGCACTCAGTACACAAGAACATCTATGCATGAGTATGCTGCCCGAATGCTTGAAGAATACAGTAGAATGACGTGAAGCGTAGCCTCTCTTGGATACAAGTCCACTACGTCAGCTCACACATTGAATGGTATGCGTTTGCAATCGAGGCACAGGAGATTTCCACAAAGTACCTGATGAGCAAGAGACACAGTGACACACATGTAATTCCAAGGTGCAACCGCATATGTTGGCTATGTCATGTTTCTGTGGCAGACATCACCCATGTGATTAGCAGCTGTCTTAAAGTGCCGTCACGGTACTACTTCCTTATGCGTCACAATGTTTTTGCTACAACAATTTACAGTGCCGTCTACCAAAAGGACTGTCCTGAAATAAACTTAGAAAAAATCCCTCCGTTATGGAATACAAACATAAACCCCAACTCAAAGAATACCGGTGGAATATTCCCATCAAAACTTCTGTCAGATCTAAACATAACAGACCGGATATTGTTGTTTGGGACAGAGGGGCAATGGTATGTTCCATCATAGAGGGCAGCTGCCTTGCAGATATAAATATCTACTTGAAAATCAAAGAAAAAGAGGATATCTATGGACAACTCCTTCGAAACCTCCAGCTTCTATATCCAGACTATGAATCCATATATTCATACCAATAATAATTGGAGCTCTAGGTTTTGTTAGTAAATGCTTAAAGGAGAATCTGGATAAACTAGAATTTTCAGAAAGAGAAATCAACGGGCTAATTCATATATTACAGGTGTTAACTACATTCCAAAAATGGATTCTTGTATCTTTGTTGGAAACTGGCTCCCTCCTCAATGGAAGATTTATAATAATCAAAAAATAGAAGAGAAACATATATGTTTATATATATATATATAAGTGTGAGTGTATGCGTGTGTGTGTATGTGTGTATGCTTGTGTGTGTAAGTCATGTACTAATGAAACTTTATACTCACTGTGAGAACAGCCTCCATCGATAAAGACTACATCAGTTGATAGTTTAATCGATGTGATTTTGTGTGATGTCTTCATGTTAAACTTGTAGGAAGCATAGCTGTCGAAAATATTTCATAATGTTAAAAAATCAACTATGTTGTTGATTTTGTTCCTTACATAAGCTTATAAGCATAACAGTCGGACTCATATTGTGACAAGGAGGATCATTTTATATATCAAGACGAAATGAGTTGATGACGCTTTACTGAAAGTTGAAAATATAGGCCTTCAGTGTACGTGCTAAATCATTACCACGCTGTAGAGGTTCTATATCTAATTACACCTGCATTCACGATATAAATTTCATTAGTCTTGTCATAATCCAGTTTATAGTTTATATATTTATTTCTGTAGAGTTTAACCCAAGCAGCACGTAAGAAAAGATAAGCGATCCTTCATAACACTTTAATGGTACAGGAAATTAATAGTTTCGGCCATGATTTCAGTTGCTCAAAGCTCTGTAATTGATCCTCAAGATCCATGTTCACAGAGTGTCGGAACATATGTTTATTAAGCACATCGTATATGACTCCTGTACACTTTAAGTTAGTATATTCAGATTATTATGCAATAAAACTAACTCGACGTAGTTAACAACACTAAAGTTACGTCTTAACGATGCTAATATCATTTCACCTTGTTTATTCTGACGAAGTAGTAAGAAACCTTGGAATGAAATGCCAACCAATTCAAAATAAATATTCTTCCAAATTAATGCCTGTTTTCTTTGAAACCGTGAATAATCTTTTAGAGACGTATACCAAATTAAAACCCAATATATAACGATTAATGAAGCCAATATTCATACAATTTGAAATGATTCCAATGATAAGCACTCTCGAATACACGCACACACACACACACAGACACACACATACACATATATTCGTACACACATACCAATCTATTATGTAGAATTCTGTATTAGTTGGGTGTCGATTTAAGTTCTTTGTATTCATGGTTTACTTTAATTAACTACCAACACAAGTGGAGTGAATTGACAGGAACTGGCGAGTGGTGCGCAAATGTTTATGAAGTATTCAGTTAAGTGTATTTACCTTGTGAGATCCAACACTGCTGAGCCGAGTTTTCCTTTCGGCCTTCTGGAGCTGATAAAATGAAGTAACACTTAACGATTCTACACTTCCACATAAGTGTTAGTATTCTCTCCATATTAGAAAATAAATCACCGCTAACATGAAAACACTTGATGTAAGAAACCTACTTGTAAATAAGATAATTACTGAGAGCCAATAAAATGCCCTGTACGTCGTCACTCGACCTGATAAAGATAATGTCGAATCTTCCTCTGTTTATACTGTGAACATGGTAAGAGATTCCATCATGATATTGCTGCAACAAAGAAAAGATACCAAGGAAGATGGGTCACTGCTATGATGGGAGACTATATATGGGCACTGGTGCGTAAAGATGTAGATCACGGTAGGTGAGTACGACTTCGGTGCATTTCCAGTAAAATCTTATAATCTTATTGTAGTTATGCTTACATTTCTCATTTGTTTAAAAATATTAGGACAGAATACTTTTAGCTCCTATTAATGTACAATGTGACTAAGTCGATATAAAGTAATATCGCTGCTAAATTTTGTTACCATTCTCTAGAAAACCTCAATTATTGAAGGGTAGTCTTGTAATCGGTAGAAAACATTACCATAGAAACACTAAAACCATTTAGAAAAGCAAAACTTTTGTTACACACTGTTATCAGTTAGATGAATCTCATGCTAAGTAATATTACATATGTTTGACTATATTCCGCGTTCTGTTCGGCAGAGGTTATATTTCATAGAATCGACTTCAGTATATTATATATACATACATACATACATAGACACACGCACACACATGCACAGTCACAGACACACATAATATATATATATATATATATATATATA
>NC_068983.1:25356454-25357149 GCF_001194135.2 Octopus bimaculoides
TATGTATGTATATACATTTATATATGTATGTACATATATATGCATGTGTATATATATATATATATATATATATGTGTGTGTATGTGTGTATACCTATATATTTGTGTGTGTGTGCATGAGTGTATAGAGACACATACAGACACAGATACATATATAAGATAATCATGTGAAAATATTTAATAAGAGCATCCTAATATGTTACTGGTATTGATCTTTCCCATGTTAATTAAAAACAATATTGCGCACAAAGTGCCAAAGGGGAGATTTGAACATAAAGAGATGAAATTAAATACTCTAAGTGACTTGACGTGCCATTCAATATTACACACCTGACAAAGCTCTTAAGTAACCCAAAGCACTGGAAGTTATATGTGCATGTTGCTCTCTGTCTATCAACATTCGGCTCTCTTCCCCATTATCGTTTTACTTTCTTTTACTCATAAACTCCTACTCGTTAAACTTCTGTGTTTATGTACTTGTGTGTGTGCACATGTGCTTGTGCGTGAATATATGGGTGTGTGGTGCATTTTCTTGAGTGCGTGTGAGTGTGTGTGTTGGTCTGTGTAGGTGCTTAGATTAGTCTTTAGAATACAGTCTGCATAAAGGTGCGTATATCCTACCTATTAATATGAAATGATGTGACCTTTATACTTTATCTCCCTTTCACTGTGTGCGTGTATATAAATATATATATA
>NC_068983.1:25357218-25369718 GCF_001194135.2 Octopus bimaculoides
ATATATTCATTCTTGAGTGTATGTTGTATATGTGTGCTCCTTGAGATTCTTTGTTGTTGGTATTTATATAAAAAAAATGTTCAAAGTAAATATTAATATTTAAAATTCTCCTTTGATATTTGTTAAGTTTTGATCAAATATACCAAAATATTCGGCATAGGTTAAGCGCAAGTTATACCGTATAGATCGTAAAGACGTGTTTGTAAACACATTTATTTTCAACTCTAGTAAATGATAAACGATTATTTGAATGACTCTTCATAACGAAGCTATACTGCCCCTCATTATTAATGGGGAGATTTAGTATAACATGATCTTATAAGTGTTAATATAGATTTCAAATTTTGGCAAAAGGCCAGCAAATTCGGAGGTGGAGTTAAGTTAGTTACATTGACCTCATTGCGCAGCTGCTACTTATTTTATCGATACCGAAGGATGAATGGCAAAGTCAATCTCAGCAGAATTTGAACTCGGAACCCGAAGACGAACAGTTCGCTGAATTAACTGCGTTTTATGGTATAACGAGGTAGGGAGAAGACAGAATCGTTAGCACGACGGGCAAAATGATTAGCGGCATTTCATCCACCCATACTTTCTGAGTTCAAATTCCACCGATGTCGACTTTGCCTTTTATTGTTCTTGAATCGATGAAATAGGGACCAGTTGAGCACTGGGAATGATGTAATCAACTTCTCCCCTCTTTGTTGGCCTTTTGCCAAAATTTGAATCCATTATTAAAAACTTTACATTTCAATGACTCAGAGGAAGAAATTCTGACCCTATATTTGGATGCCCAAATAGAGTGATGTGTCTGCTTGTTTGCCTCTTACGTTTGAGAAATCCACGAATCATGAAATTCGTAGGAACACACAGCATGAAGGTACGGAGTTAGCGTTAGACTTTTCCACGATTGATTCAAAAGGGCACCCGAAATCAAGGTAACTGTGTTACACTAGAAGGTTTAGCGGCACTACTCAAGAACATATGCAGTACATATGAAATATTTCGGCATAGTTTCTACCTACGTAATGTAACTTGATATTATTTGGGGAGATTGAAATTCATGGTAAACGTTATATGCTGAAAATTCCATGCAGTGCAACTGACTCAAAAGCAACTTGATTGTCACCGATTCTCTTAACAAGAATTTATGGTTTCATTGCAAACTTAAAATGTTCAGATTGAAACGTGTCTGCACTATCGTGATATACGGCTTGTTTTGGGCATTTTTATTGAGAGCATATCTTTCGAGGTCTAAGTACAGGCGATTTGTTACAGAAACATTGACAGCTAATCGGAAAGAACGAATGAGAATTGATTCAAGTAGGGGACTTGTAAATTGTATATCGAAAACATAAAAGGCAACACAGATGCCGGGGCGAAATGAACTCAGAAAGACAAAATGATTAACGCAAAAAAAATTATTTGACATTCTACCTGCAAACTCCACAAATTGACTACAATTTTCAACATAGTCTATCTTATGCCTCTCTTTTGATAGTGATGTTCTTTAGATACATCACGTTACATTCTGATTTCGAGTTGAAAATATATGAAGTTTTGTTGTGAGTATAACGATGAGGAAATTTATGATCTAAATTATAATGACTGAAGAAGTGCGGTACAATGTCCAGTTTATTTTTTTACCCCACGTTATTAAAAAAAGTCATATTACTTTGAAGAAATTATAAACGAATATTAAAAAGATTTTAAACTATCGAGTTTATTTGTATTTTAACCAAATATCATAATGTTTAGTATTATACGATTCGCTTCTGTTTCAAATGTCAACTTCCGTTTGAATTCCATATGTAAACAATTAGCTTTACTTCACGTTCGTAAAAATTGTAATAAAACGAAAAAAAAACCCCCAACAAAACAAGTGAGTAAATAATTTTTAAAAGTATTACGTATTGCAAAAACAATAACATCTATCTGATAGAATTAAATTGTCAAATTGTCTTAGACTGCGGTCATGCTGGAGTACCACCTTGAAATTATTTAGTCAATGATATCATCTTCCAACACAATTCTTGGTATGTGGTCAGATGTATATTGCATTATCAATATTAACCGAGATAAATGAAAAGGGCCCATTTAGTGACAGTTGTATCTGCAAAAAAGATTCTTCAGTGATGTGAGGCATTCATTATTCTCTTTTAATTGAGACGTATTTAAGTGTATTTTTAATTACTTTAAAGGGACACTAGAAACACTTAAGACGACTATAAGTGAATATAATGGAACAACAATATAGCAAAACTCAACTATTCCTATTGGTAAATGTAAATTATTAATTCCCACCAGAGCATCTATTTTCAGATTCACACCAATGAAGATTCATGAACATTTTCCCTTGACAGTCTCATCTCTTTTCTAATCTTCATTATCGTCTTTTTAAATGTATCACGGATTATTTTACTGATTACAGAATAAACTACAACAGAGTCCTTGTTCAATGTATGAGCATATTGTTAATTTACTCTATAATTTATGTGTCATATCTATATGTATATATAATATCAATATGCGCAACACATATATTATTATTATTATTGAGTGAGAGAGCAGTGCATGCCATCAAAGTGACACTCCGGTAAAATATACGAAGCCCGTTATACCCATCATGACTACCCGTCTGATAAGGGTACACCAGGCACATGTATCACAACCATATGTGCACGACATGGTGATCTCATATCAAGATAAACAACGCTTGACCTCTTAGGTGGGGCCCAGTTAGAATTTTCTTCAGGTCGAGTAGCCCATCCCGCTTATTATTATTATCATTATTATTATTATTTGACTTTACCTTGAAATCCCCGCTTCATGTTGCTTCCGTAAATCCTCAAATATCGTCGTCGCTTTCATGATTTCTGTAGTCCTTTATATAGAAAAGAGAAGAACAAGAGGACTGTAAATGCATAACTGTAAAATGCGTTCTTCTTCCCTCCCGTCGTCAAAAAGTTTGTCATAAACAAGAGGAAGTATTTCCAACACAGTTTGCAAGAACTGCAAAAACGACATTATCAGCATAAACGACGTCAGTTGCAAATTTAACAAAAAACACCAACAAAGAACCCCTGGTTTGATAAATCCAAGTCAACAGCAGAAACCAGCAATTTGTTTTTAACAGCAAAAATTTATTTATTTATTTTTAAACTCAAAGGAGCAAAATCAACAAACACAACTGACCTATTGACAAAATAATAATTAACTATAGCAGCATTTCAGCAAAGGTTTTGTCGAACATCAATCCATCAAACACTAACATTACCGTTAATGCTCACGTTGTTATCTGTGAAAACATCTCTGAGAAAGGCTTAACGACCACGCTTTTTATGAACCTAGATCCAGTAGTGACTTCTACGTTTTCGTCATCCACAATAGCTTACATCTTTGGCGCAGTTTGCTGAAAGTAATGTTGTACACGTCAGTAACAATGTTGTGACAGCATTTGGTTGAAGGGACAGTGGAACGGCGGTTTTATTTCGAAGTCACTTTTGATATACACACGATCTTCCTGCTCTGTTATAATAAATAGTTGATGTTGGATGTAACACGTTCAAAGGCAGTGGAATTAAGGACATCTTACACTATCTGAATCTGCTGACCTGACCTGACTATCTACAAGGTTAAAAAGTTAAGGAAATATTACATTTAAAGAGGAAGATGGCTATTACGTAGGATGAGCATCTCTCTAGTGTGATTAATGAAACTCGAAGGGAAATGTTCAGATTTAAAGTGTGATTAAATGTGCCTACACAGATTATACTCTCTACGTTTCTTGACCCTAGACTTATGTGACAAAAATATGGAAGAAAGGACGTTTAAGGTCTTGGAAAGGGCTGGCTAAACAGTGTTCGTGGGAGGGATTTCTATCATATTATTCAAACTGTTTCCCCAACTACAATTGGAAGATTCTCTTGCTGATATATTTTTAACTCGTGTGTTTGTGATTCCGTTGTGCCTTAGATTCTGATGTAAAATTCCAGTATATTTTAATATTCTTGTACTACTCTCAACAACAGCGGTGATTGAAACTCTTGAAAAAGCTATGCTCGTCCTCAATGTCATCATAAGAAGCTCTATTATTATTATTATTATTATTATTATTATTATTATTATTATTATTATTATTATTATTATTATTATTATTACTACATGTTTGACTTTTGCTTTGTATTTTTACAATTTAGATCAGTCGAAAGCTTTCGATTGGACTGACCATCGCTACTTGGAAGCCGTCCTTAAAGCAGATCCGATAGGTGGCTATTTACTTTAACCACTTGCTCGGTGGTCAAAGTAAATTGCCACTTATCGGAACCATCTAGTATCGCATGTTCAATCCTTCAGGGCTGCCCGCTGTCACCTCTACTATATATGTTGGCTCTCGAGCCACTTCTGCGTAAGTTAGAACAGTTAAGAGGCCTCCCTTTCGAAATAGGACTCGGGAGGACAGTGTCAGCCTACGCCGACAACGTCACAGTCATGGTATCGGACACAACCGAAGCGAAGACGGTCGGCTCCATTGTAAGGGAATATCAGTCGGTTGCAGGGGCCAAAATCAACGCCGACAAGTCGGTGGGATTGTGACTAGGCACCTGGAGAAGCAGATCGATGCCATCAAATGCCGTAGTTGGACGCTGGACTGATGGTCCACTTAAACTGCCAGGGTTCTCTTTAGGTCTCGACCTCCAGGTGGGAAGAGGTGACGAACAGGATGGCCTGTTTTATCTAGAAATGGACACACAGGAAGTTGTCCCTGAAAGTTCGGGCAGAAGTGGAAAATGCCTACATTGCCTCTGTTATTATTTATCGTGTGATCATAGTGTCTTGCACCAGTTACTGCTTCATGAGATAGGAGAGTATCCTGTTTATTTTCTTGTGGAAGGGACGCGTGCCAATGGTCAGGTGGTCAGTTTGTTGCTAACTTCCTCCGCGTGGCGGCGTAGGCATGCCATGGCTTTTGATGTGCACACACGGACTCAAGTTGTGCCACCTACAACGATTTCTAGAAGGTGGACGTGTGTGGGCTCCGTTTGTGAGACACGCCTTTGTGCAGCTCGTATCCTTGAAGGAGCTTAAATTTTGGGTAAAAGATAGGCCAAGACTAGGCGCCTGGCACTTAGAATGTCGTCAGGCGCTCACTATCCTCTACAAGTCGGGCAAAATCATAAGTGGATGTTCATACAGAGGATTATTAGCGAGGAAGTGCGACGACGTACTTAGGGAGACATTAGGTGCCGACAAAGACGAACTGGCAAGTCTATTCCAGAGGCCTTTTCTGTCGAGGACTATTGTGATAATTTCCATATGTCTTTGACCTGGCACTGCTATAGGGGGACGAAATCGGTTCGAGATAATCTCTACAGGCGTGGATGTGCTGTCAGACGGGCTTCCTCGAGGTGCTCGCAGAGCGATGAAACTGTTCTGCATGCATTGGTCCAGTGTCCGGGCATTGCTGACGTAGGTAGATATGTCGAACATCTGCTCTCGCGTGTGTGGCAGCCGAGTCTATGACTGCCCCGCCGCCCTGCTTTAATCGGGCAGGCGATGCAGTTTTACTTTGTCTAGTGGCTGTTACGAAATAGGTTGTCTGGTTCTGGTGGATGAGGCTGAAAGGAACGAGGACAGAAACATGCTTCTTTGGTAAAAGTCTCATAGACTTTTTCAAGTTTCACTTGAAAAGGAAAGTGAGGGGGGAAAGAGGGATGTGCAGTCCTCGAGTGAATTTATGAAAAAGATGAGTTTAAGTTTCGAAAATGGCAAGAGTGGATGGTACCACTCTGAGTGTAGACCTATAGGTCAGAAGAAAGGAATTTCGATTGGGTACCCGTGGTTGGTATTCAGGGTGATCTTCGATGGTGGGGTACTTCGATTTTCTCGAGATGTCCTCCTGTATCAGAAGATCAACACCACTCTCACTTTTTCTTTTTGTAGTGCTGTATACTAAATATACTTCTCTTCTTTTAATGTATACTGTTTATATATATATATATATATATATATATATATTTACGATTGTATGTAAGCCCGCACACTTTATGTCTGTCTTTGTATTGTCCTCCTCATTCTTCGCCCTGACGGCAAAGAAAAGTAATTATTATTATTATTATTATTATTATTATTATTATTATTATTATTATTATTATTAAGTAACAAAATAACGCTGGATTACGATGCGAAACCCCAAATACCCAACACGACTACCGTTTGAGAAGCGTACACCAATCACATGCATCATAACCATATGTGCGTGACATGGTGATCTCATATCAAGATACGCAGCACATGACCTTGCAGGTGGGACTCTCAGAATTTTCTCCAGGTCGTGTAGCCTTTCCTGTTCAAAGGTTTGTTTAACTCCTGATTAAGAGTTGTTTAAAATGATGAACGAAACATATGTTAATTTTTCAAAATCCCTAAAAATTCCTCTCAACACACGGCTCTGATGTGCGCCCTCTACTTTTGCTCATTATCAGAAATGTACGTATCTCAGATCGTCAGCCACTAAGGGGCATTTTCAACTAGGTAAGTTCAAGCAGCTCACAAGCAAATCAGTTGTATTTAGCAGAATATTTGCTGTCGCCCATTTTTTACCCCGAAGCAAAATCATGTACATGATAACTCTTCTAATCACTTAAAACCAAATGCCATGAGAGTCGCTCCCTGGTATTGCATCGAGGAATTTATTATTATTATTAGTCGTTTTCTACTGTGTGAATTATTTGTCGTTTATGATTTCTTGGTTAAGACTTTCAGAAGTTTTATAAGATACTTTTGCTTCATAATTGAGTACACTGTATCATTTTCTCAATCCCCGAGAAGAGTATTTAACATAGAATCTTATGAATAGATATCTTTTTGTGGAGCTTCATGCATGCGTGTAGGATTTTCCGTTGATATATACATTTATGGATTTCCATCTATATCTTAGTACATGTGTTAGTGACTCCTTTGTATGAAGCTGATCTCTTTTCACGTGTAGATTTTATTCTCTTCATTACTAAGTATGGAGATGAAGTTTTATTTCCGTTCTTATACATAAATATATGTTTCTTTGATTACTTGATTCCGACCTCTGCAAACATCATCTTTATTTCGAATTTTTCTTTCTTCTTTGTGTCTGTTCATCTTTCGATTTAGATCATTGTGGCGTTTTTACTTAAACTCCATGTTTGTCTGAGAACACATCTGTTGCATGTGTGGTACATGATTTCGTTTTTGGCTTCCTTCTTTTATTGAGAATGTTTTTGCGTGGTGGAATAATGATATGATGCATTTATTCGTTTTCGGGAACTTATCTAGTGTGTGTCGTTTCAGCTACCTTGCACATTGTATTATGTTTAATGTATTTTTAATAAGTTTATTTATTTCTGTTTCAGGTATTTCTTTTAGTTTTAACATGAACTTCGATACATTAACTATTGCCTTTTGAGATATTTTACACCTAGCGTCTTGGTGTACATTTCTCCGTGACTTTTATAACTATTTTATGATGTGTTTCGAGTGGTGCTGCGTTGAATGAGGAATTAGTATTCATAGGTATAGCGTTCTCATTTAAGAGTGTATTTACTATACAAACAGTACGTGGCTGTTCCTTTTGATGAAAATATTCTGAGAAGTGAATGTGTCTGAAGCAATTGTTATATAGATTTCGAACCATACTTGTATTAAACACCCACTATTACATTTATCCTAAACCATGAGTCATAGAGTACTGTGTTTGTCACTGTTTCAAATGTTACATTTATTTCGCAGCCTGTTTGTATTAAACTCACACTATGACATTTATCGTACACCATGACCCAGGGGTTATTATATTTGTTGCTGTTTGATTTATGAAAGGAAATAATTAATCTGTTTTCAAATAGTATTGGCTATTACTTTAACTTGGCTCGTATCAATTTACTTGTCCCATTGCGTACTAGTTCATTATTTTCATACACGTAAATTATTTCAACAAGGTATTTTGTGTATATGATTCACATCTAGGATATAAGAGATAATCTTACGTAAGCAAATCTGTATAACATTATTTTCTACGGTTTTCGTTTTATATATTTAATTTCTTCTTGGAATTAATGATGTTAAATTTGTTTTATAGAACGGTAAATTTCTACGTTCACATAGCTATTCATAAAAATTATCAGTAAAATAATAATCCACCTCCTTACTTTCCTTCTTCTCCACTCCCTCTATATCAATATCCTTCCTACCCTTCTGTTTCTCCATCTCCTCCCACTCCTCCTCATTATCATTTCACTTTCACCGTAATCATTATATGAAGTATTCACTGGTAGCAACGTGTGATTGATAGCACTACACAACAACTTGTTTATCTACTCTAAAGTGTAACCTTACAATATCAGTTGTAATTAAATGTCAAATTAAATAATAACCACAGTATTAATTAAATCGTAATCGTATTAAAATCTGGAAAATAAAATTTAATTATATTAAATAAGATTCAAGCCGTTAAAATATATATTCGTATAACATTAGGAGAGTTATATAGTTTACTTTTGATAAAAACAGTGTATAATTTTTACTGTTAACATACCATAAATAGTAATAAAATATATTTTATGACTATCTAGTTCATAGAAATAATGCTGCAAAATGAATTAAATTTCGTGTTTATTGACAGCGTTTATCGGGAATATACAAGCTTGATAGTTGAAAGTAGGGAAGAATTCATTGCATCCATTCACACACCTCTCGCTGATGAATTAACACGAAAAACTTGCGATTGAATGAATCCTTTCTTCTAAAGACCAAGCAGAGGTCATCTAATGGACTTTGGTAAATCATTATCCTCCTAATTTCAGTGATGAAGCCTGGACTGACCCATGGCTATAGTAGAAAACTCTTGTCCAATGTGACTGATAAAAACGAGATGTTAGTGGCTATGATATTTGTGAACAGTCCAAAAAATTCCACACGATGTGCTTCTCTAGAACTAACCATACCAAAAACTTCATTGCAACGCCTAATGCATAAGCTGAAATTAAAACGTGATAACTCTAGACCTACTTTTGGGACACCCTTTATATATGTATGCAACATATAAGATCTTCAGAAGTGTTGATCGGCTTTTTCAAAAGCTACCTGCATCTGTCGTACGAAAGGATCGTTATTATGGTGAATTCTTTTAATAGGTATAGAGTTGTAGATATTTTGTAGGTGGGAGACAAATACCACTGTAGATCTGATGCAGGTGAGTGTCTCTTACTATGGAAAGAGAATTATTGAAGAGTAGTTTTATCTTCTGGGCATCCGAATTATGGAAGAACAAGAGATATATGTAGAGAAATGGATTCTTTCTGATGATAGATGGAGTATTATCTAGCTGAGATGTCTTGCTGCCTTGTTTCTTTAACATTCTAAGCATTTGAGCAACTTATCTGTTACTTGAGCTACTCCAGATCAGCTTGTTATATACCAGTTTGCGTTTAAAAGATGGATGATTGTCACATTCGGAGTTACGTACGCGATTTTACCAAGAATCCTCAGGCAAATTGCCTCAATTTTATTTTCAGATTACTGCAAGGCATTTGAAAAGATCAACGAAAATGCCATATTACATATCCTGATGAATTATATGTCAGATGAGAATGTCAGAATTAATATAATCATTTGTGAAAATTAATCTAGATTTGAGCAACGTACAAACTGTTCATATAAACGGTTTCCAACAATAGCAGGAACCTTTGAGAGAGGCAGCCTGGCACTTTTTTCTCACAACACATGTCAGGGTGTGATTAGCACCTTGGGCCTTATGTTGCAATCTGTAGGGAAGTCTTCTAACTCGAAACAGACAATCCATGATTGCTTGAAATATGTTCCAATACATCTAGCCATCAAGAATTTCAAAGTAAAACGACTCTTCCTTTGGGACAATTGTAAAAAGAAAATTCCTCTATGAACTTGAGGCTTATACTAGGAGAAAAGTGCTTCAAATTCCCTTGATGTTAGGAAGACCAAGCTACTTAGAACTTCTCAAAACATCACAAAACCTAAATGGAGATTTATGGCTCTATTCCACCATTCTCAATATCTGTACGATTCCTTCTCAACGTAGGTTAGGTCTTGCTGTCCAAAGCCATGGTGCTGTATATCACACCCTATCACCATATCAGATGCCGTTTTTAAAAGTAACCTCCACTCCATGACAATGGACACAGACCATTTACTTGCATCGATATTATGAAACACAACACAAAATTGAAGACCTACCAAAGTTAATAGGTTAATAGGAAGCAGAGGTCTTCAGAGCAGAATGGTGAAAGGCAATTTGGTTGCAACTGCTTGAAGAAAAAAGTACACCATATTACATTTTCAAAATAGCTAATGGAATTTTTGGTCACTAAGAAACATAGCGAAAGAACTAAAATGTATAATTATAATGTTCTAGGAGAAATAGATTTATGTTTTGTCCGGTTTAATTCTGAGACAGATAAGAAGTTTAAATCAGGTGGGTGAATACACAGATGTGCTATTAAACTATATTGAATGCCCAAGGAGTGGGACGTGTATAAATAAGAGCATGTTTCGTAAAGCATCGAAATAAAATGGGATTTAAAAAATATATATACGTATATAGGGAGAAGAAAGAAGAGGAAAGGTAAAGAGATATTTTATTGATATATATATATAAGAACTGGTGGGAAGATGCAAAATTTTGAAGAGAAAATCTAACCAATGCATACAAACGTACATGCATATATGTGTGTGTGTATGTGTGCGTGTGTGTGTGTATATAAGAGAGAGAGAGAGAGAGAGAGAGAGAGAGAGAGAGAAAACATACAGAGAAAGTGTTTCTGTGTATGTGTATGCATAGAGATTTAAGTAAAAAAGAAAACAAATAGATGTATATATATATATATATACAGGGAAATTATAACCATCAACGTCGGAGTGTAATAAATAGAACAAAAGTGAATGATTATGTCAGAAGACAGTTTGTTGAGAATGGAAGAGTGTGAACTGTAAAGTACCTAGGGAGTGATACTTAAGAAAATATAAATAAGTGAAATGATCGATGGAAGAAGAATTCCACAAGAAATAAAATATCTATCCCTATAAATCTATAGCGCAAGGAAAAAGTAACTGACAGTAGTAAGTAAATAGATAGACGAGAATTTTGTGACTACGTAAAAGTAGTATACAATGATTTAATATCACAGAGATTACCTATATTCCATGAAGTATGGAAGCAATTGAAAAAGAAATCATCAAATATAGACATAAGTACAAGTTTATATAAACTATTATATATATAGATGTACACACACAGATATATAAATATACTTAAAAACATCAGAAAAAGCATCTATATTTATCGAACTATCTATTTATGCTTCAGACGAAATGAACTCGTGAATTGTGCATATATATATATATATATATATACACATACACACACATACATATATACACATATTTATATATACGTCTATGTATATATATATGTATCTATGGTAAGTCTATAAAGTCAGCTATTTGGGTTAGGGCCTCTTGTTCAATTTGAACGAGGAGCTCTAACCCCTGACCCGTCCAGCTTTGTTGGTGCAATTTATGCACCTCCATTATTATAATGCTATCCTCTATATCAATTTTAATTTTAGTGACGCGCCGACCAAGATATGTCGGCACGATCAGAAATTATTCAGTTGTTAGTGGCACTGTGGAATGTTCTCTTGCTTCTTCTTTCGTTGTAAAGCGCACTTCCACAGTACGGAAGTATTTTCCTCTTGTTACATATGGTTACCTGTTCCATATTGCTTTAACGCAATTTCAATTGCTGTTGAGTCGCTCGTTTCACTCTTCTTTTCTATAATATTTAATGTTCAGTAAATCACCGGTTTTTTCTGCGTTTGTTTTTGTCTGTTCTTGTGGGGTGTTAAGGAAGATGTTATTCTCTTCCTTCCTAAACAACCTCTTAACATTTTTAAAGTCGTCAATAGTTAACAGAATTAACAGCCTTGTTTGTTTCGCCACCGAGGCGAAACTGTTGCCGCTTGGTTTGTCGTTGTTGTTCTTGTTTGACAGTTGGTTTTCGTTTGTATTGTGTGTGTTCATGTCGGTTTTGTCGGTGTTTTCTTCGCTTTTTCCATGTTGATGGTGGTGTTTTTTTTCACTATTTCCATGTTAATAGTGCTACTGGTCCTGTAAGTGGTTTTGATACTATTATTTGTGCCGTTCATAGGGAGGGGGAAATCTTTGCTGTACTGACCATCACAACAGCCAATGTCACTCCCCTCGACAGAAGAAGCCATCTTGTTTTTCGTTCGACAAAAAACAAAAAAAGTATTTTTTAAAGGAGAAAAAGTCCAAAATTCGCCCTTAAAAAGGAAAACTTTTAACAAAGAACCCACTCTGCACACCAAAAGTGGTTCAGAAAACAGAAATAGTAAAAAAATCTGCAACAAAATCCCAACTTACGGAGCGCTCAAAACACCTCTTACCACGCCGTTTAACCAATAAACGAGGAA
>NC_068983.1:25371138-25379423 GCF_001194135.2 Octopus bimaculoides
GGAGGAGGAGGAGGAGGAGGAGGAGGAGGATAATATCAGCAGCATTACAAGAACAACAACAACCACAACAACAACAACATTAATAAAAACAGCAACAACAGCATCAAAACACAACAACAACAACAATAATAATAATAATAATCATAATTCTTTCCATTATGGTGTAAGGCCTAAAAGTTTTAGGGAGGGAGCTCGCCGATTATATTGACACCCAGTGCTCAGCTGGTACTTATTTGATCTACCTCGATGGGATAACATGGAAAGTTGATTTCGGCAGAATTTAAAAACAGAACATGAAGCCGGACGACATGTGGCTAAGTATTGTGTTCCGCTTACTAAGGATTCTGTCAGCTCACTGCCTTAGTAATAATAATAATTGTTCTGAGCATTCTATATCAGGAGTTATACTAACCTGTTGTCCAGAAGAAAGGTTAGGGAGTGTTTTATGTTGTGTTAGGATTGTGTTGAATCAGAGGAAAACAGTTTACGGAAGTATGAAAAAATTGCTGTATAAACATTTTTCGTTATACATGATATTCGGCATAGCATGTGACAAGAGGATCGACGAGTAAAACGAAAAAGTGAACAACTATGATGAATTGAAGTGGGAAATACGCATTTTGTAAGAAATGAAGAGAGTGGACGTGATACCAACAGTGACTGGCACGCTTGGAAATATCAGCACGCAACTACCAACGTGGCTCAGAAAGATAGGAAAGAATGTAATGATAGAATATCTATAAATATTATCATTGCTTGAAACTGTAAGATTTTTCCATGGAGTTCTTGAAGCGTGGCTGGTAAACAAGTGCCACTTCAGTCTGCTGGCTGTTAGCAGCTGACACTTTTCCCAGCAAAATAAGCTGAGCGATTTAATGAAATAATAATAATGATTATAACGATGAATATAATGATAGCAACAGCAATAATGATAATGGGAAAACAATAAACATATTCTAGAGAGAATATAGGTAAAACTGGCTAGTATGGATGTGGTTGATGAAGGAACAATAAATTTTTTTATGCAAGCCTTAGAGGGATGTAATTCTGAGAATGATAAAATTGACTTGGACAACTGATATGCATTCCATTGGAGCCTGTTTAACTCACAATGGTACGCTTATGGATTATGATATATATACAAGCATAGAAGCACACACACATCACTATCTATAATTGTATCCATGTATTCATTGTGAAGCAAACAGGCTCCAATGCAATATAATATCAGTTGTGCAAGTCAATCTTATCATTATCATAAGAAAACGACAAGTGAGAATAAGTAAGAAATTAAAAGGTTAAAAGTTAAAAAATGAAAATTACACAGATCTCATTGAAACGTTTGGATTAATAAATAATATTATTATATTTTATCGTATTGTACTGTTAAGAAAAAGAAGCAACTTATTCAGTAGTAACAAATAACTTATATAAACTCTTGTTTCAAAAGCGTGCGAGTTAATGATATAAGAATCTCAATGACATACATGAATCAATAGGTGAGTTGGAAGGGAATTATAAAGGATTATAGTGAAACAAAAGTGATAGTATCCGATGCAATTTCAAACTGTAAAGTGAAAAAATCCTTGGACAAGTCTCGATACTAGTACATCACCTGCTTTGATAGGATAATATGAAAACTGCATAGATATGGGACTGATCCTTGGATAACGATGGAGTGTAATATAAATAGGATTAAGGAAGGTGTGAATTAAAACAAAGAGGGAAAGAAATAAGGCAAAATATTGTTGTAACCTGAAGGTAGATGGTAAAGCGTGAGACAACGTGCTAATGATGGATAGATGTGAGGAGGTGAAATACATCACTGTTCTTAAGATATATTATGTGAAAATGTGTATGAGGCGGCAAACAAAGTCGAAAGAATGACGATAATAGATTTCAGTAGAGATAGGTCAGTGATACAGGATCAAAAGGTATATATAAACGTGGCGATTTATATTAACTCAGAAAGGCGTAATATCAGAAACTGATACGCCGAAAATGAGATGAGTTGTGTGAAGGATTAATGGTTTCAAGGAGAATACACCACGGAAAAATTTAGAAATATTAATAACGAATACCACCTGACAACGTTAATAAAATTAAGTTTCATTGTTAAAGTTAAAATCGTTCCTATTTGGAAAGTGTTCAGACAAAATCTCCATGATCTCTAAAAAGAACTTCCTGCTAAATGGTAAATTCTACACCGGTAAGAAAGGATTAACATATCAGCTAACGCAATACAAGTGATAAATATGTAAGTTGAATAATTAAAAAAAAAATAATTTGACAAATATAGAAGTTACAGGACATAAAATAGGACAATATAATATTGTATATTTTATTTGTATTTCAATAGAAGCATATAAACCTACGACACAGACATAGGAGGGAAAAGACTATAAGGGTATAATATATTTTGATATAATATACCAAACTTGGAGATATATAAATATAAAAACTGAAAAATATACAACCATAGCTATAAAAAAACACGATATAGTTATGTTAGATATACGACGTTAAAAATATTTAGAAATATTCAAATATAGAAATTTAAAGTAAAAACAGTTTAAAAATATGACAAAAATAAAAATGAAAATATCAGAATGATACCACAGCGATGATAAGTCGTTTTACGATAAGAGCTTCATTTATTCGCCGGAATTTAAATATATTCATATGACGAATAATAATAAAGTCTATATGGCATAAATGATTACGTTACCATTAGCTGATGGAATATCGAACCAAGAGTTTATGAGTTTATCCCCTGTGTGTTGGAGCAGGTCGAATGTCATTGGTCATTACACATATTAATTAAATTAATTATTTGTGACTGAAGATAAAAAGGTTCTGTCCTAAAGCATGAATATAGAGGATTAAAAAACCTCGGCTAAAGCAAGGGGGCTAAAGCTCTTATTTATGATCCCATCGAATACAGATCACGTTACGCTTGTTTACTAGATTACAGTATCGATTTTCAATTCAAGAATTCACTACCCCTGGTTCTGGTTATTACGATTATTTGTGTTGTGTCTCAGTGAGGGTAGGGGCGAGGTGGAGTTGATGATTATCGAGTGGTAGTGTGCATGTACATTTACAGTACTATTTCTAATATAATAGTACTTTCATAATGCACAGAAAAGGCCATCACTCTCCCTCTTTCTCACTCTTTCTCTCTTTCTCTTTGTACACACACATATATATATATATATATATATATATATATATATATATATATATATATGCATGTATAATGCATACATATATATGTACATACGTACACGTATATACATGTGTGTCGACGTCAGTGTATGTGAAACAGATATTTTGATCAAGTGTAACAGATAATCAATAGCGATATAAAAAAAAATAGAAACTGCTTTGTTACGAATCGACAAAATCTAATTCGAGATTATTGTCTTTCTACATGATGGCCCAACGATACACAGCTACACGCATTGTCAACAGAAGTCAAATGTCGTAACATCTGACCATATTGTAACAAGACTAGAATTAATTACGTCTGTCTTTTACACACACACACACACACACACACACACACACACACACACACACACACACGCACACAGACACACACACACATACACACTGACACACACATACATGCACACATACTTACAAATGTATAAATATGTAAGTATATGGGTATATACTCTTTATATATATGCATGCAAATATATCGCTCGTGCATATATATACTTTAGTCTTATTAGTCGGAAAAAATGATCGGCTCCTTTTGGTAGAATTGTCAAACACGTAACAATTTTTAACCTGTGGGTGGATTTCCAGTAAAGGTTATTTGATGCGATGGTAATTAAATTCGTTTCCAACTCTAGGAGTAGACAGTAACAGGCATTGAAAAGTTAAGGAGAAACGAAAGAGGTAAAGAGAAATGAAAAAGAAAAGTGTACAAAAAAAGACTGAAGTATTTCTATGACGGAATATATGTAGTAGCTTAGGAACGAAACGTAAGTGGTATGTATATATATATATGTTATAAAAAGAGAAGAATAAAGAAAGATTATTGATAGATACGAAATAACCATTAGACAGAAAACTAGTTATCAGAATAAGCTTCTACGAAACTATCAATAACAAGTTAGTTCTAAACGCAAGCCTCTATTTAGGGCCCGGTGAAACTTAAGAAAGTATAAATCAATGAAATAATCGGTGAAATAATATCCCTCTGATAAATTTATGAAGTAAGATAAAGGTATATGGTAACCATAAATAAATAAAAGGTAGTTAACTTTGTGCATTGTCTCTAACAATAAAGTGAAAAGAATTAAGATATATATTCAAATAAAGATTGCATATATTTTAACGTGTATGAGAAAGGCTATAGTAATCATTATATATATATATATATATATATATATTGTGTGTGTGTGTGTGTGTGTGAGAGAGAGAGAGAGAGAGAGAGAGAGAGTATATATATATATATACAATTAAACCTTGGGAGAGGCATTATGCCGGTAATAAACACACGCACTGGTTCAATCCTTTATTAATTTATATAGTTTTTTGTTAAATTATTTCATTGCACTCTTGCAATCTCTTCAGTAACTTGTCTCTCCACTTCCATTTATTTTGAATATATTCAAAATAAATGGAAGTGGAGAGACAAGTTACTGAAGAGATTGCAAGAGTGCAATGAAATAATTTAACAAAAAACTATATAAATTAATAAAGGATTGAACCAGTGCGTGTGTTTATTACCGGCATAATGCCTCTCCCAAGGTTTAATTGTATTTCTTTCCACACACGTATCCACATCAAGAATCTTGCACACGAAATACACATACGAAATATATATATATATATATGTATATATGCATATATACTCACGCATAAGTACATACACATATTTGTACTCAGACACACACAGCAGGATACATGCGCACACACGAACACACACACACACACACACACACACACACATATAGATTTACTCGCACATACAAGCGCACAGACACCAGATTCTCAGATATACACACAAGCATGTATACACACAAGTATGGAGGACACAGGGTGAGAGATGAAGACGCGCAAATCATGTCAACATCTCTACAAAAAAAAAACGTAATTACATTTCCTGTGCTGTTCTCTCTCTCTCTCTCTTTTGATATGTGTACATACACGCATATACAAACACACACAAATACACGCGTAGGCATACATAGATATAAATACATGTATACGTATGTATGTGTGTGTGTATGTATGTGTCTGTGCGTGCGTATGTGCATATGTGTGTATGTGTCTGTATAGGCGAGGGTATGTGGTGAGAAGCTTGCTTCCCAACCACACGATTCCGTGTTCAGTTCCACTGCGTGGCACCGAGGGAGGATGTCTTCTGCTGTAGCCTCGGGCCGACCATGCCTTGCGAGTGGAATTGGTCGGCGGAAACTGAAGGAAAGTAATCGTTTATAAATAGATATACGTTTGTGTGACTTCATGCTCTTGCTTGTCTTTCCTCACTGACTGCAGCAGGTATTGGAGTGTTTACTTCCCCGTAACTTAGTAATTCGGCAAAAAACGAACGATAGAACAAGTATCAGACTTAGAAAAATGTACTAGGACCGGCTCATTCGACTAAAAACTCTTTCAGGCAGTGCCCCAACATGGCTGTAGTCTAATGATTGAAACAAAGTAAAGATAAAAGGTAAAATATATACGAGGGGTACTGACATATTCCTGGGTTTGGGTAAAAGAAAATACAGGAGGATCAGTTAATTATGTTTTTATTTAATATAACCCCTCTCCGATTCACACACTTGTTGCAGCGGTCTGTCAATTTTCCTAATCCATGTAAAAGAATTCGGAAGTTTGGTCTTCCAACTAGGCCTTTCTCAACACCCTTAAAGCCAAGAACTTTTCAGCACCCGCTTGTACTTATATATCAGTAAATGTAATTGAAGCAATACACAGCAAAATTTACGTTCAACTTAGTAATGCATCTGATTATGCATACAAAGTGTTACGACTCTTAGATTTTAGTGTGAAATAACTAAATTTAAGCGAGAGAATAATCAAATCCTTTGGATAATTCAACCCTCAAGTAATGAGTATGACACCTTACAGTTAAAGATAACAAAATAATGTTTTCTTATAAGGCGTACAATTAAAATCCGTTCCTAATAGAGAAGTGCTGCAATCTTGTGTGGCATTAATAATTCTTTTTTTTTTTTTCTATGAACGAGAATTTCCGACTGATAACAAGTTTGTAAATAATGCGATTAAGATTTATACAATGAAATGCATCAAAATAGAACAAACGAAACTGTTTTCAATGCAATTGTATACAGAAATACAAGAGAATTAAAGTCAGATATCATAGTATTTAATATCACAAACTTCATTTTCATACAATTAAAGAATCTTACAAAAGTGTGCCACAAATACTAGGTGTGGTTCATAAAGAAAACCTGTGAAGTAATACATCGAATAATCTAGAACAATTCTTTATATGTAATTAAATGCTGAAGCAAATCCACGTTCTCAAGTTGGTAGAAAATCACCTGCTGATAAATCAACGCAAGCAACCTAACAAATTTAATCAATACAACGTCTTTATTAGAACGTGTAGATAGCAGGTCCATTGTTAAGAAAATATAATATAGAGAGGAGACTCTTACAAACCCTTGTAAATATGAGCAAAATCTTAACTTAATGAGGTCAAGAATTGAAAATTACCTAGTGTAGAAGTGTTGCTTAATAGATAATCAGAGATGTCACTCTGTTGTCACCGAAGGCTATTTCTTTAGCAGAAACTCATAGCATGAAATCTCTTAAAAGCTCCTAAAATCTCCTAAACTGTTCCGTTTATTTAAATCATTTTACTAGTCCTCTTGTCTTACCCCAAGCAAATTTTGCAATCTTATCGTTTTATTGTCACTGTAAATTTCTAAGAACTACAAAAAAAAAAAAAAATAATAATGTTAGCTTTTGGTACTGTAACTACCCGCGAGGTTTCGACATAGTCTGGAAGACTACCAGTGGCGGAAATATCTAAGTAACAGCCGAGTGAATCATCAGTTGTATCATTAAAAGTCTAAAATCAACAAAAAAGTCAAAGAAATCTAGAACGCTATTAAACATCATATTGAAAAATACTTGCTGTGCTTAAACCTTCCGAGTCAACACTAGATATAAGATATTTCCTATATGTAGATATTTTCATGTGTCGCAGTAAATTTCATTAGCAAGAAGCATGTCTCCGTATTTCCGTTTGGTCTAAACACAAGTTTTCTTTCAAATCAAAATAATAATTTATGAGCAAAAATATTCATGCAATATGAAAATGTAATCTCTTTTCGACAATACATTCAATAAAAATAAAAATAAGTTGTCTAAATTATGCAGACTGTAAGTGATCATTTCGCAGGTACTAAAAATTCCGCCCAATCACATTCACGCAAAACTTATTTGTCTATATTAAATCGAAATTAGATTTGGCTTGAATTGGAAATAATTGAAATGCATCACCATAGCATTGTTGCTATGACAACTGATTATCAACATTTCATTTAGAATTTCTCTACTTAGGTGTTAACATCAGGATGTTGTTTACGTCAATGCTAATTTCATTTCTTGAAAACAAAAACATCTCGTTTGTGTCTGATGATTGATTAATTTTTTTCTCAAAAATTATTTCTTAAAGGATGGTGGGGGAGAAATAAACAAAAAATAATAAATAAATAAATAAAAGATATGATGAAATAAAAATTCACGTACATAAATCTTCAAGATGAACAATATTATATCTAAAATACCAGAAGCAATATTTTTATGGACAGTCCTCGCCAACATTAAACTTTTGACTAAAATTATTTCTTTGATTCAACGAAATCCAGTTTTGTATTTAGTACGGTTAGTTATAATAAATGAAACGCCCTTATTTTCTTAATAACTAACATTGCTTAAAATGAAATTGTGACGTATGTGTACATTAAAGAGTGCGTAAACAATTTTAAGTTCATGAGAGTATTTTTTATTCCATTCTCATTTCAGTTTCCTATTACTGCCCAGTATTCAGCCGACGCTTCGTTCTGAATGATATGAATTCTGAGTTTTAGCATCAGATTATTTGTATCTCTTTGCCTTACCCAAATAATCATAATGATAATAATAATAATAATAATAATAATAATAATAATAATAATAATAATAATAATAATAATAATAATAATAATAATAATAATAATAATAAATAATGAAAAGAAATATAACAAGTAACTGTAGAATATGTGGAGATG
>NC_068983.1:25380554-25381559 GCF_001194135.2 Octopus bimaculoides
ATAATAATAATAATAATAATGTGCCTTAGGTATAATAAAAAAATATTCAGACAAATACATAACAAAAATATCAGGACTTACAAATATATATAACATACAGAAAATTGCACTACTGGGTACTGCACACATTCTACGCAAAACACTTTCAATACAGTAAACATAAGAGCACCACAGCAAACCACAGCACATACCCAAGGCGCACAGAGCTGCGCTCGGTAGTGAAGTGAAAGCACGTTATAAAAATAAAACTACTGAACAATAATAATAATAAAACAACATGCATTCATGAATATATATTTTTTCTACATACATATTTTATTTGTGAATTTGCGTGTGTAAACTGGGAATGCATACAATGAGCTTCTCTGCCCTAGAGAAATGGAAGAAAATTTGAAGAAAAAGGAAAAAAAACATAATAATAATAATAATAATAATAATAATAATAATAATAATAATAATAATAATAATAATAATAATAATAATAAGACTGCTCCGAAACTTGTCCAAAATAAGACTGCTCCGAAACTTGTCCAGAAACAGACTGCTCCGTAACTTGTCCAAAAACATCGGAAATGAAGACATTGCATTAAGCCAAAAAATAGCTGACAAAGGGTTGGACTGTATCCGAATAAGTAATACTCATTGAAATTTATTCCTATTTTTCCAAATATAATGATGTATTTTAACTTGATACCTCCACTACCCGAACACCGATCGTAAACACACGTGTTACATCAAAATACAGACCATCTCCAAACCCAAGCACCATGTACAAAAAATAGCTGACAAAGGGTTGGACTATATACGAGTAAGTAATACTCATTGCAATTTATCTCTATTTTTCCAAATATAATGATATATTTTAACTTGATACCTCCACTACCCGCACAGCGATCGTAAACACACGTGTTACATCAAAATCAAACCATCTTCGAACCCCAAAACACCATGTACAAAAAAATTACAAACAGATTAAATAACACCGGTATTATTCCACCCAAAAAT
>NC_068983.1:25384398-25391227 GCF_001194135.2 Octopus bimaculoides
AAATAGAGATAACTCGAATGTGGAATCTAAAAACAGAAACAATTCCTATCATAGTAGGTGCCTTAGGTATAATAAAAAAATATTCAGACAAATACATAACAAAAACACCAGGACTTACAAATATATATAACATACAGAAAATTGCACTACTGGGTACTGCACACATTCTACGCAAAACACTTTCAATACAGTAAACATAAGAGCACCACAGCAAACCACAGCACATACCCAAGGCGCACAGAGCTGTGCTCGGTAGTGAAGTGAAAGCACGTTATAAAAATAAAACTACTGAAAGTAATAATAATAATAATAATAATAATAATAATAATAATAATAATAATAATAATAATAATAATAATAATAATAATAGCAATAATATTGACTGACTTCAGACAAAAATCATGCCTCCTCATTGAAATGACTGTCCACATCGATATAACTGTATCTGAGATGACCTACCAAAAACTTAGCAAGTTTAAAGATCTTGAAATAGAAATTGGCAAAATGTGGAGCCTCAAGACTAAAACAACACCTATTGTTATAGGTTCCTCATGAATGATAGCAAAAGAGGCTGATTGCTACTTAGCTCAGATAGGAGGAAACACCAAAATGGCAGAAATGCAAAAGTTAGTGCTCATAGGAACTGTTCAAATCCTCAAATTTTAAATTAAACTCATAATATCCTTATGCTTTCTTAATCTCTAGAACAATACTTTGTGCAAAACCAAATATAGGACACCCTAGGCATAACACCATCATGAACACTTAACTTGTTGTCTCTTGAGGTCTTTGGGTGAGACTTGGGACCAACTTGTACAAATAAAAATCAGAAGTCAAACATATTAGAATAATGATAATAATTGTTTAGTCTGTGCACGCATGTTATTTTAAAAGGTGGGTGAACAAATATGCGTGTATGAATAAATTCAAAGAATTCTATTTATATTATGCTCCATAAAAATTACATATATTTAGCATAATTTCCTTAATTTCCGAATTAGAAATTTTAAATATTTACAATAATTCGTAGGAAACCTTTATGTTCATTAAATCTTACTATACTTCACTAGGAATGCTTTCATGAATAACTCATTAACATTTTAAGGTTTGAATAGCTCATGCCTCAACAATGTAAATGACATGTTTCATCTAACAGCCCATTATCGGAAACACGGATAATGGATGGATCTGCAACACAAAACCTGTTAATTACTGTAAAAGTAAAATTTATTTGTAATTGCATAGCCAGTATATCAACGAAAAGAATTCAACAAAATGAATCCAAGCAGTACGAACAGTTCAAGCTGTAGGATTAAAAGAGTTTAAAATGTGTTCTTGTATTTCTACCTAGACATACGTATCGAGCATTTCTGTGTGGGCATAAATGTGTCAGTAATAAATTTGACTCCAAAACTAAGTACCGCCCTGAAATAAAACAAAAGAGCTTTCTCAGACATAATGTCTTCCAGGAAATAATTTGGATCTCAGTTAGGTGTGAATTGTGCCAAACTAAAGATATCATTTCATAGTCAATTACTATTCTTCACTAGTTTCTTATAACTGATTTTCTTGCCAGGCTTGCTGTTAGTAGCATCAGCAGATAAAAGTAATTATTCTTTGTTTCCGGAATTCAATATATCTATTACGTTGAATTTATTCAACGAGACATACAAGAAGAATTAGTAGCTTTTCTTTCTGTAATTTTTCTTCCTTTATCAGGAAAATCTAAGGGATGTTATAAATAATGCGTACATACTGAAAAACTATCAATTCTTAAGCTTTTCACTGAAACAATGGCTTTAGGTGCATATATATTTTTAGAATTTTATCTCAGATTGAGAATAACAATTGAACTTTACTGCTATTTTTAGTCCGTGGACTTAACATCCAAACTCAGAAAAAAATATGAATGTTTGAATTTTGTGAGATTATTGTATGTTTGAAATGCTTAAGAAGCTACATTTAAGGCAGAGCTGAAGTGACATCTAGAATTAATATCGAAATTCTTCCAGTTATATTTATGTTTATAATCTCACGCCAGTTTTGTGTCTGCAATTTGTTTTCTGTTGTTTAATTAAAATTTTGTTTTCCGGGATGCACTTTTTATTTGAACTATTCCGGAAGTCAAAGATTATTTCGTTTACTAGAGTTTATTTTTCCAGTGTGTAATATAGAAAGAAGAGAGTAAATTTTACAAACTGCGTCACATCTATTTTACATTATCTTGAACTTACATTTCAAGAATTGTACCGTTAAATTGAATGCTTGTAAATTTGTACTAGAGTAAAGTTTCATTTGATTCGTTACCGTAAGAAAACTGGTGCAAGGTGCATAATATCAGTGAAGCGTTAGTAACGAGTGTTCACTTGACAATAATATTACATGATATGTTGTTTGGATATACGATAAATTAGGATAAAGCAACAGAGTGCTATTAGAGTAAACAAGTATTTATAGGCATGTGAGGATAAGTAGGTGGATCGGATATATGTATATATATATAATTAACAGAATGAGATACAAATCCAAGGCTGTGGAAGATCTAAGAACATTCATAAAGAGAAGGTGTTACAGCTGTTTCCAGGATATTTTATATATCCTTTCATCGGTGACGGTGTGAGAAAATTTACACATTTATACACAATTACACACATGTCTATATACATGTTTAATATATGCATATGTATATATCTTAACATACATATTTTCTTCTACTACTAAGCACTGATCTGTCCTCTAAGCAACCTAACCTATATTCCCAAATTCTTTATTCCACCATTTTACTACTCCTACTTCCTCTCTCTGCCCTTCACTACATACCTCTATCACTACATACCTCACATTCCTTTAATCTTTACCCTTTCGTCGCTTTAGACTCCCATATCTTTCTCTCACTCTCACCCTCACCTCCTCATTCCTTCTATCAATTCGTCCTGACTGACCACTCGCCAGTACACTTTCCCTCTCTTCATTTCATCATTTGCGTACTATCTCTGTCCCTGCTTTTTTTCTTCCTCTCTTCCTCCCCCCCTCTTCCTGTTTATATATTTGCTTTTCATTCTGCAGATTTTAAGGATAGTCATTCCTTCAGCAGATTTAGGGATGGTAGTACAATTCTTTGTTTTATTTCGTCCAAGACGTGTCTCTCCTGAATAATTTCTGAATGCAACAGACTGTCAGCTTCTATACAGTTGGATTTGTTGACTGAATTTGTTACTACTACTCTCATGTTGTGACTTTTTCACTATTTCTGTTGTTATAGTGTGTACCATCTTAAACATTATGTTCGTTTATTTGTTTGGGCTCCTTCACTGTTCTATAATCTGTTACTCCGTTTCAAAATAATTTTTCCAAATTCCATGAATGATAATTTGTTCCTATGCTTACATATGACCATCTTAGAGTGTCTATCACGTTTTCACTGGATCTGATTTAATTCCAGGGTTTCTTCAAGCCACAAGATGCATACCTGTGAAGTTCCATTATATGGTGCAGCATATTTTATAATGGACCAATGAGATGTGTATTCTTCTCCATTCTGTTTCAGTCTCAAGCGGAGGTTCAACAGGGATGTGGTGTGTCCATATCACTATCATTGTTGTGACTGACCAATGCAACATACCGAACAAGGCCCGCTGCAAGCCATATCGCCGACTCTGACGATATGCTAAATGGTTTAAGCACCATCTGCTGGCATGTCCCATCGTTTCATGTCACGGAAAAATTTCAAGTATGAATTAGAAGCATTTCGAAATATATAAACAAAATCGACACACATACACAAGGTACGTTTGTTGTTAGTTCGTGGGTCGGCTGCGGTTTTATGCGTGAGAGAATTGTCTTGTTTAGTATGTGGTATTGATATGTCACATGAATTACGGAACACCGATATCTGTCCCTCCGAGAAGGGACCTTTCAGATGTTTTCATACCAAGCGCAAAGAGAATATATTCTCTTCCACCTAAATACAGTAGCCCACCCATGACCTAACAGCACACATACCTTGTGTGTGTGTATTCGATTTTGTTTATATATCTCGAGCTGCTTTTAATTCATATTTGAATTTTTTTCGGGCATGAAACATTAGAACAAGCTAGTAGATAGTGTCTAAACTATTTAACATAAAACCATAGTCGGTGATATGGCTTGCAGCGGGTCTTGTTCGGTATGTTGAATTGATAAGTCACAACAACGACGAAACAACGATATCTTTCGCTCTGAGGAGGGCCCTATGTGAGCTATCTCGCTTGGATACGACTTACTTTCAGGTGTTTCTTAAAGAAGGCTCATAGAGATTATATTCTATGTCTAATAACCGCAGCCGATCCAGGAACTAACAACATACATAGCTTATGTACAGCTTATAGTCTTATTCATAGCTTTGTCTCTTAACCCAACTTTTATATGCTATTATTTATAGCCCTATCTAGATCGCGTTCCACTGTTATGAATGGAACTTGTAAAATTATGTAATGATATTGCCAAGAAATACAATAAAACTGTCGATGTATTACTTCTCCGTTATTAACGCTTCTTTCCTAAATCAATAAATCACCTCCTTCTGTGTAATCCGTGGACAGATATGAGTAAACTCATCCAAACTGTAAAACCGTATTTATCTGTTCACAAACGTGATGAATAAATGATTGTAGGTGAAGCATAATATAATATAACATATACTATGTTAGCAATACGAGGCAATCACTGGTCACTTCAAAGTCATTATGCATGTTGTGTAATATGTTACTAAACGTTATTGAAATAACTGTAATCCATGGAGTCAATGTAGCATCAGTAAGTTCATTCTTCACTCGTCACATGTATCTGTTTACGTGTCTGCGTATATATATATCTGTGTGTGTATTACATGTGCATTCCAGAGGTTTTGATGCGAGATATGTATTAGTTACAAAGAAGTACAACACTTTGGTCTCCTTTAAAGTAGGAAAGAGAGAGAGAAGAGAGAGATGATGGTGGTGGTGGTGGTCGTCGTCGTGGAGGTGGTCATGGTGAGTACATAGCGAAAAGAATTTTAAAAAAATAAACTAAGTTTTATATATCAAGTATCACATAATGCATACGCATCCCAAACTTGCCATTCACTTCAGAAGGAAACCAGTTACCTGTTCGCCTGCCATATGTAATGACTATCAATAAATCACAATATGTATTTGCTCTGACCAATCGCCTCGGCTTATAAGTTACTAACGATGTGGTCTTCAGAGTACGCCATGTTGCATTAAGTTTTTACCCCCGTGAAATTATGACCCCTCTATTTTACATATCAAATGATTATTTTCCTATAAAACTTTTATGTTCTAGATATGAAATTGTGACCGTATGAATTTTAATTGTGACCATTTAAATTTTAAAATGTCATTTTTCTATTTATGGGGAAAATAAGAGTGAATACTTATTTCATGAGTGCTGTGTATTAAGTCTATGAAAATGTGCATAAAGTATATCAAGTATATATATGAATTGCATTAAGTAGTCATCGTATTCCAATTTCCTTCGTTTTTTAATGAATAGCAGATGAGCGAGCATCTTTTGATAAGAACACAACACAGACTACGATTTCTGATGTTTAGGATAAAATTTCCAGGAATAAACTAATAGGGTTACTATTAATTCCATGAAGTATTTACGGGTCCAGCCAGTTCTTCTTCTTCTTCTTCTTCTTCTTCTTCTTCTTCTTCTTCTTCTTCTTCTTCTTCTTCTTCTTCTTCTTCTTCTTCTTCTTCTTCTTCTTCTTCTTCTTCTTCTTCTTCTTCTTCTTCTTCTTCTTCTTCTTCTTCTTCTTCTTCTTCTCATTTTCATTAGCATCGTCTCTCCATTCTGTTTCCATTTTTTGAGGAGTTTCTTCCTGACACCTATGGCAGAGGAACGTACTGTATACATTGGTAGGCCATTAAAACAAACACACCAGATTACTCATTTACAGAGTCATGTCATAAAGAAAAAGGGTAAGACGGAGAGAAAAACGAAAAAAAAAATAGAAAAGTAAACAAAATAAAGGATGGAAAAGAACGGAAAATTTACAGCGACAATGCTCTTCTCAATACGTGTGACCTACACCAGTTAAGACAATCTTGTGCACTTCGTCTTTTGATCATTCCAAGTGCCCATACCATCTTTTCGATTTCGATGAGCAGATCTTTATAATTTCTGAGCTTAGTAAATTCTTTTGCCGATATATTATGGTCACAAGGTATGATCATGTCAATCAATAAACAGACGTGATTGCTATTAATACTATTCTTATTATCTTTTTCTTCTTTCTTCAAATTTTCTTCCATTTCTCGCCGTGTGTTTTCCGAGATACCACATTTTAAAATTTCTATTAGCAAGTCTTCATATTTATTGATCTTGTCAAATTCTTTCGCCGCTATGTTATGATCGCAAGGAATACTCATGTCAATTAATAAACACATCCTTTTTGTCTGATCTTTTATAATAATATCCGGTTTATTAGCTTTTATAGTTTTGTCGGTATGTACGGGGAAGTCCCAGAGAATCGACACAATTTCTTCCTCAGTCACAGCTTCAGGACGGTGTTTATACCATTTGTCAGCGGTTTTGATTTCATAATGCCGACATATTGCCCAGTGTAAATACTGGCCGACTCTGTCGTGTCTTGCTTTATATTCTACAGGTGCTAAGACTCTACACCCTGAGATTAAGTGGTCTATATTTAGTATTATTATTATTATTATTATTATTATTATTATTATTATTATTATTATTATTATTATTATTGTTCAGTAGTTTTATTTTTATACCGTGCTTTCACTTCACTACCGAGCGCAGCTCTGTGTGCCTTGGGTAT
>NC_068983.1:25391479-25396383 GCF_001194135.2 Octopus bimaculoides
GTGTTTATACCATTTGTCAGCGGTTTTGATTTCATAATGCCGACATATTGCCCAGTGTAAATACTGGCCGACTCTGTCGTGTCTGTGAATATATTCCTTCTTAGCCAGGACTGGGCAGCCAGAGATAATATGATTTATTGTTTCTTGTCCATCTCCACATATTCTACAGTTACTTGTTATATTTCTTTTCATTATGTTTTTGGTAATTTCTGGTGGGGAGGCTTTGGTCTTGTGCAGAAATTAAAAATCCTTCAGACTCTGCATTGAATCCTGAGCTTCTCAGCCATTGCTGGGATTTTTCTCTGTCTATTTCTTTCGCATTTAGTTTAGCCCAGTATTTACCATGTAGGGGCTTTTCTTGCCCTCGTTTTATCATGGTTCGTTGCTGTTCTAGTTTTAGTTTGGATTTCTTCTTCTTCTTCTTCTTCTTCTTCTTCTTCTTCTTCTTCTTCTTCTTCTTCTTCTTCTTCTTCTTCTTCTTCTTCTTCTTCTTCTTCTTCTTCTTCTTCTTCTTCTTCTTCTTCTTCTTCTTCTTTCCTGTTTAATTATTATTCGAGATGACGAAAAGTATCCTCAAATACCAAGTCTCTTAGAATTTTGGGGGAATATAGGAAGACACTATGTAATATTGGATGACAGTGTGTTCTTCAATTCCAGAATATATTTAAACCATAAGGTGGTGGTGTGTGTGTAGCGTTGTGTTCTCTAACTACCGGAAGAACAATTGTACAAGTGCCAAAGACCGAGGTAATATCATACGTAGTTAAATGTCATGAATGACTGGTTTTTAAATATTTATTTGCTCTTTCTTTCCTATTCATATTCAATATTTTAAATTTTGTTTTTCTTCCTCCATTCTTCTTTCTCCACATTATTTTCTTTTTCCAGCTCACTTTGTGTTTCACGCTGTTCATAGAGGTACAACATTGATTATGGGCTAGAACTAAAGGATTGTAAGTGCAGGCATAAGTGTATCAGTAAAACAGCTTATTGGGATATTAGAAGGAAAAGAGGTAAAACACCCCTGTTTTACAACTGGAATTCACAATGAAGAGTGCCACAATTGGCCTAATCAGCCAAGGAAAAATCTCTGATGACTGAATGTCAAAATTGACATAAAGCATGAAAACAGGCAAAGAAATTTCTAAATGAATTCCAAATAATATAAATCCCAGAATTAGTCGTACTAGAAACAAACACAGAACAATCTAAGCGTATGAAAACCCGTGCTAAAACAGCTACCTTAGATATTCTTACTGATAATTGACAAGAAAAACCTCTCAATGGCAAATGCCCAAAGAGAGCTAATAATGCCGATGTTAACAAATCCATTACCCATCAATGGTTAGGGTCTTCTGGCCTAAAATCAGAGACAGAAGGGTTTTGTAATAGCAGCCCATGATCAATGTCTACCTACAAGGAACTACCAGGCCAACATATTAAAGAACAGCAGTAGCAGAACATGTGTATGTAAACAACATAATGAAACCATTGATCTTGTTGTCTCCGTGTGAAATCTCTCTTGCGCCTACAGAGTATCTCAGCAAGCATGATAGAGCAGCACAATATATTCACTGGGTAATTTTCAAAAACATGGATACGCCCCATGATAAAAACTGGTGGGAACACAAACTATCTGCAGTGCTTGAAAATGATCACATCTCGCTCCTCTGGACCTTCACAGTTAAAACTGACGGAAAGATAGATGGAACTAGGTCAGGTATTATGTTGAAAGATTTCATAAAAATCATGCTTCCTCATTGATATGACTGTCTCAATCGGCGTAAATATATGTGTCAAGACCCACGAAAAGCTGAGCAAGTATAAAGATCTTGAAATAGAAATTGGCAAAATGTGGGATCTCAAGACTAAAGCAATACCTGTTGTCATAGATTCCCTAGGAATTGTAACAAAAGGGGCTTATTGCTACCTAGCTCAGATACAAGGAAACTCCAAAATGGCAGTAATTCAAAAGACAGTGCTCATAGGAACTGCTCATATGCTACGTAAAATACTATGTATGTAATCTAAAATTTTAAAACAAACTCATAATTTTCTTATGTCTTCATAAACATTCTCTAGGACAATGCTATGTGCAAAACCAAATATATGACACCCTAGGCTTAACGCCAACTTGAACTTGCGACTTGTTGTCTCTTGAGTTCTCTGGGTGAGATTTGGAGTCAACTTGTAGAAATACAAAGTAAAAGTCAAAGAGATGATGATGATGATGATGATGATGATGATGATGATGATGATGATGATGATGATGATGATGATGATGATATTAATGCCAACCACCCTGATATAATTAAGAAAAGACGTTTAGAAACATGACCTATTCACTGATTTGATTGTATACATTTGATATATGTATGTCAGCAAAAGAAAATGAAAAGAACTTGCAAAATATAAAGAACTTGAGGATATGTTGTTGACAGAATGTGGCACCTAAAACCCCAAGCTGTTCTGGTAATGATGGGAGAATTGTCATCAAAATGCGTACACAGATTTCTGGAAAACAGACATGTGAAACCTAACATCTAAGGAATCGAAGAAGTACAGTCCACATACTTCGTAAGTTTTTGTCTTTGCAATACAGCGTGTCCACAAAGCTTGGGTACAAGGGGATTAACATATACTTTAAGAAATTATTATTTCTTATATTTAATTGTTTATGTTATGATTTTATTTACTCCATGTACCCAATCTTTGTGGACACCATGTATATGCCAACACAATCTTTCCTGTTAATTTTCCTAGCAAATTTAATTGATATTTGCTACCATTAAAGTAACCTCAATGCAAATTTAACGTATACCTTTTATACTTTATATATTTCTTTTTATCCCATCTCACAACTTTTATATACTTATTTTCTCTGTGTGTTCCAACTAAACACTTTTCTGATGAGGTTTCTTAAGTGAATGGGAAAACAAGACTGCCAAAAGTGCCTGCCCTAAGTGTTTGGTTGGTTACTAGGTAGTTATTGCCTATAAAGCGAAACCAAATGGGAAAAAAATAACGACAATAAAAATAAGAGCAATAATAAAGTTCATTAGATTTCTAAAAAATTATACATCTCCAAACTAACTGTTGTAGAGTTTGATTTTCTCCTCGGCTTTTCACCTATACTGGAGATAAAAAATATGAACTGGTGACGGAGATATTTGTTTTTCAGAAGATATAATGATCTGATGTGACATTCAGAATATGTATTCTTTCATTACTAATATTTAGAATTATGCAAGCATAAACAAATAAAACTGAAATAAAGAAAATATAATGATGTAAGTTAAATGAATTTGATATAATCAAGAACAGAAATTCAGCCACGAAATCAAATCGTATTGTAATTCTATCTCTCTGTAGTGTATTTTGGGAATTAGAATAACGAAAGAATTATGACACAGATATAAAGTTTAAATGGGACCCTCCGTGTTTTATGTTTTATCGAATTTAATTTTATAAAAATCAAAGCCTAGTGAGTTCTCTTTTTCAGAGCAGCTAATTATTGTCGCTTTCTTTTGTTGAGCATTGAGAGAAATAGCTATATAAATCCAGTTGCTTTTCACGATAACCTGCAGGTTTTTATTTCACGTGGCTTTCAACATAACTGATGGCATGATTACAAAGAAGTATCAATGTAATTAATGTAATTAAAAGATACGACCAACTTAATCAAATATTGGATATGAATAGTTTCGCTTCAAACCTAATCTTTGATGCCATATTCATTTTAATCGCATATTCAGTGACTATATGCATATCTAAGTCTTTCGGATTTATCTTACAAGACACACACACACACACACACACACACACACACACACACACACACACACACACACACACACACACACACACACACACACACACACATAACACACACACACACACACACATATATATATATATATATAAAGTATATATATATAAAGTGCAAGAGAAATGATAACTATTAAGGCAACATTTCATTATTGTCGTTTCTTAAAGTTGAATTAAGGAATATGTCACGCTGAGAAGAAAAATGTGACGATATCACAAAAACGATGCCATACAACTGAATTTCATATTTATTGTTCCTATTTACAAAGAAACTCAACTAAAAAATTTAACGCCTTAATAGCCATTGTTATAAAAATTTACTGAATTAGTGGTTTAGAATTTAAATCGAATAAATACTTTATAGTTCTCGTTTAAGAGATGAAAATCGGTGATATCTTCTCTTATAAAATTATCAATAATATCATACAATAGAATAATTACAAGCACATATATTGTATTCCGAAAAAGTATATTGTATTCTATGCTTCAATATATCCAGCTAATGCTTTCGTGACAAATTCTACCTCTACACTATAAAATTAAATTTTCATCCTTTGAAATCATCTCTCCTGTTTTCTTTGAGAATCAATAGCAACTGCCGAAAAATTTTAGCTTATTTTCTTCGAATAAGAGACAAATTTTAATTAGTTGTTATATATTTTTTACATACAACATGTGGTCATTTTGACCGCGCGGATTAACAGCTGGTGGCATTACTTATATGAAGCTATTTTATTGTCAGCAGAGTTAATCGAGTAATTGAACATACATAAAAGTGCTTTACTGTAAAATTGGTCATACATATTTAAGAAGAATGTAGGTAGGGCAAAGCAAAGTATACGTTTTCCCAAAAAGTAAAAAACAAATTACATCAATTTTATCAACATCATGAAGTTTTGTAAACATAGGCGCAGGAGTAGCTGTGTGGTAAGTAGCTTGCTTAACAACCACATGGCTCCGGATTCATTCCCACTGCGTGGCACCTTGGGCAAGTGTCTTCTACTATAGCCTCGGACCGACCAAATCCTTGTGAGTGGATTTGATAGACGGAAACTGAAAGAAGCCCGTCGTATATA
>NC_068983.1:25396642-25397568 GCF_001194135.2 Octopus bimaculoides
TATATATATATATATATATATATATGTATATGTGTGTGTGTTTGTGTGTGTGTGTGTGTGTGCGTGCGTGTGTGTGTATGTATATTGTTTGTGTGTCTGTGTTTGTCCCCCCCCCCCAACATCGATTGACAACCGATGCTGGTATGTTTATGTCCCTGTCACTTAACAGTTCGGCAAGACAGACCGATAGAATAAGTACTAGGCTTACAAAGAATAAGTCCTGGGGTCGATTCGCTTGACTAAAGGTGGTGCTCCAGCATGGATGCAATCAAATGACTGAAACAAATAAAAGAAAGAAAAGAATAAAAGAATATATCTTTTAATGAGAAAATTATTTGAAATAATTGACGTGTTTTAGTTTTTTTGTTATGTACTATCAACAGTTCGTAAATATGTTGAGATCTATCATTTCGAAAATTAAATATGTTATCATCATATAATAGCTCATCCAATTACAGAATTAATGAGTTAAGATTGTTAACATATTCTACACTATTCTCGGCCGACATTATTTATTCCATCATAAAAAAATGGTAACTCTCCAGGATTCAAATGTATTTAGGGAATGTGTGAGAGTGATTTGTAGTGCTTGAACAATAGCATCCAGAGAACCAACGTTTTGTGATATTGCGTGTAAAGAATAAGTGACGATAGAGTTAATTATACACATTGAAATACTATAGGTATGCTGCTTGTAAAGAGTCAATGCAGACTCACAACTCACTGGATTCTAGATTCATAAATATCTCAGAAAAATCTTGTTCGCAAGGAAATGTGATCCATGCAAGTTTTTCATACTCTTTTGCAGACACATTTCTCTCCGTCATGTCAATGAGTAAACATGACTCATTTTTAAAACCTTTAATAATCATACCAGGGTCGTTTGCACCCTCCTCCTCCTCCTCCTCCTCCTCCTCCTCCTCCTC
>NC_068983.1:25397608-25407122 GCF_001194135.2 Octopus bimaculoides
CATCATCATCATCATCATCATCATCATCATCATCATCATCATCATCATCATCATCACCATCATCATCATCATTATCATCATCATCATCATCATCATCATCATCATCATCATCATCATCATCATCATCATCGTCATCATCATCATCATCATCATCATCATCATCATCATCATCACCATTAAAGGTGGAGAGCTGGAAAGATTGTTAATGAACCAAGCAATATGCTTAGCTGCGTTTCGTTCATCTTGACGTTCTGAGTTCACATCCTTTGCTTTCTTTCATTCGGGGTCGATGAATCATGTACCAGTGAAACACTAGGGCCGATATAATCGACTAGATACCCCACTAAAAATTTTAGGGTTTGTGATTTTAGTAGAAAGGATATTAATACTACTACTACTAGTAATAATAATAATAATAATAATGATGATGATGATGATGATGATGATGATGATGATGATGATGAAGAAGAAGAAGAAGAAGAAGAAGAAGAAGAAGAAGAAGAAGAAGAAGAAGAAGAAGAAGAAGAAGAAGAAGAAGAAGAAGAAGAAGAAGAAGAAACAAATGAACCAAAAATAATGGACGCATAACCTGCTTAATAAAAATGCATGAAATACTAACAACTGTCTTGACTGAGTATACCAATAGTAATATTACAATGTGAAACGTTTATCAAGTATGCCATAATCTACTTATACAATTCTGTAGAAGAAGTTTAAAAGCGTAGAATCATTACAGGAATAAGTATCTGCGGTAAATTCAACTGTATGACACTGAAGTAATGAAATTATGGACGTTCTGATTGCCAGTGGAATGTCCAGTATTCCTGGTTGATACATGAGAGGTATATAAATGTTATATAAATAGAATGAAGTACTCATGATACAGAGAAGGGTGAAGTTAACCATTGTTTGAATTGTTTTGCAAAGCATTTTGAAAGCTAATTCTATTTTTAGGTTTACAAAGCATGGCTAGCATGATATTATCGTGCACTCCTGTAGATGTTCTATAGATGATAAATGCTTACAGGTATACATAAAGACACACAGATATAATAAATTTCAGGTCTCCTATCCCAAATCGATTGATATAAAAATTATCAAAGTTTTATCTAGCATTAATGCATAATGCAGGAATAATTACATCTGTTCAGAATGTCATGATTATAAGAGGTACAAATTGAGGAAATATTCATGAAGCGAAAGACAATTACAGCGAAACACAAGCGAAATGCAAGGGAAATGCACTTCTGAGAAGATTTTACAACTTTAGTGTGAAAAGCGTAACAAGATATATAAATCAGTTCTGTGCCATACTACACATCAGGTATATCGCGCTGAAGTAAATATATCTTCTAATAAACGTGAGTAAAGCAATAAAATCTTGATAGCACTGTTGCTGACTGTTATACTTAGATCCTCACAAGTATATACGAGAGAGAGTTGTATTTCTTATGGCGTGTGAAGATATCAATAGCGTTTTATGAATTTTTTTTTTTTTAAACGTTGTATTAGTAGAAAATAAAATGTTAATAAAATGTTAAGAAATGTTGTTGAAATGGATATTTACAGGAGCAAGGTTTAAATGTTGAATTAAATTTCAATATATTTGGTATATTCAGAGACAATGGTGTTAACAACTTTTTGATCGGTTGCATTGTCAAAAGTCACTAACTCTCTCTCTCTCTCTGTTAGGTTTACAATAGATGAGACAATATATCTCTTATCTTATAACCTTGGTCATTTCTGCGTGTCCATACAACGCTTCATCTTGAATGTGAAATATTTTCTGATAATAAGAGGAAATTGTTTTGGCTAATGTATATTCAAATATACTAATTGAAGGCACAATTTTATTAAGTATATGTCATTTCCTCTACTCGCCTTTTGTTTCCATTTGATAATTGATATTAGGCTTGGCTTTCTTTATATCACTAATTATAGCAAGTAGCTATTGCGATGGTAATCATTTTTTATGCTGGTAATTAGTGCACAGGATTTCAAATTATAAAGTAATGTACCATTTATTATTGAATCTCATCATTATATGTAATTTAACTGAAATCTAATTTGAACAGGATCGGTTGTTTGTTTTTAGACATTTTACATATTTTCATAAAAATATCACTGCATAGATTACACATTGAAAACAACCAAATAGAGGCCTCGAATACATTCCAGTTTGCAAATATATCACGCGATACACCCACTGAATGTAACAAATTTCCTTACGAGATACAAATTTAGCATTAAATTTACAACACAACCATAATAACTTTCAGTGTTAGAATATGAACAATTGAGGTGCGTATTCTCCTGAAGTAGCATATGTCAGAATTCTTTTGTATTTCATGTCACGAGAACGTCGTTAATTAAAGCGTTAGTAAAGTTCAAAATCGTTTTCGTTTGATTTACTTACATTTTTGTTTAAAGATTCACTAAACAATGATCATTAAGTCTTCGAATAGTTTTCTCCTTATAAAAGTTATAGTTTCGATGGTTGTCACGACGCCCTCTTGCGAGAAAATAGACTGGGCTGAGCGTTTATAAATAGTAGCGGTCGGGTGTGAAGTTTTTGTGTTAGCTCGAGTTGAGTTCGCAGTGATGTCGGAAAGTGACGGTTGGTTAGTTCGTTTCTAATCGTGGCACTCCGTTGGTTACGACGACAAGGGTTCCAATTGACCTGATCAACAGAACAACCTGCTTGTGAAATTCACGTGCAAGTGGGTGATAACGCCACAGACATGTGTACCTTTAACGTAGTTCTCGGGGAGATTCAGTGTGACGAGGATGGCCCTTTGAAATACAGGCACAACAGAAACAGGGAGTTGTGGTGAAAGAGTACAGTAGGGTTCGCCACCACGCCCTGCTAGAGCCTCGTGGGGCTTTGGTATTTTCACTTAAGAAACACTAACAACGCCCGGTCTAGGAATCGAAACCGAGATCCTATGACCGCGAGTCCGCTGCCCTAACCACTGGGCCGTTGCGCCTCGTTTGTAATATTGATTGTTGATTCGTGAAGAGATTGTGAAATCGTTACGTTGTTATTACAGCGGCATCGTTATCTTGTTCACTGCTAGTACACTGGTTCAGTATATCTAAACGATCCGTCCCAATATCGTGACGGTACCACAACATTGGAGACGGAAGATACAACATTGATGTATAAGAAGTATATTTTTAAGAGTACATTACTTTGCATAGAGATGTCTGCTATCATCTCATATTTCTTCATAAGAGCAATAGAAAATATTAAAAGATAATCGGTGTTAGTCGTTGATCAACTTACTTTCGAGATGAAGCGTTAAAACTATAATTCATCGACATTTTAACCGCGGGCGATTTCATTAAACATAAGTTATATATGGATATAAAAACATCAATTCACACCAAAATTTGACTGCAGGCTAAACAGGGAAAGCGAAAAGCAAAATGAATAGGAGCTAGCGGAAAGAAAATAATTGGTCTATATAACTGGAACTGCGTTCAAAATAGAAATTATTCCTACTTTATATGCTAATCTATGCTAAGTGGTTTTTATCACTTAGTCGTATTTATTTCATGGGACAAATAAAATGTAACAAAATAAATAAGCATATAATTAAAATGACCCTCCAAGCTGAAGTCTTTTAAAAAACTTAACAAAAACCTTATAAATATTAATTGGCATATAATCGATGAAAAAGAGGTCTAAAAATACTTTGTATTTATTTTTATCTATTTATAATCTCTGTAAAAAATCTATCATTTTTATAGGACGTTCATTTAATACAGAACGTTAAATTCATATTCTACAAGCTTATTATTGTTCTGTATGAAAACAAATACAACACCAAAACGTCAAAAGCATCATTTCTCATTTCCAACGTTTAAACTTGTTACTTGTATTAAAACCGTGAAAATATATCCCTTTATATTTCTTGGAAAATATATTGATTTACAATTCAAGAATAATTTTAAATGTTTATTTGTGGCCAAATGATATTGATCGTCAGTCATATATTTGCCCTTTATATGGCCTAATAATTAACCTTTAGGGATGAAATTAATCACTCACTCACGCATATACAAAGATCTACACGCATACGTATACATACTTGTGTTCGTCTTTTTTATCTATAATTATGTGTATTTCTATTGTAGGTGTATGCAAATATCTGGCCGAGGAATGGCTGATTGGTTAAGAAGATTGATTCGTAATCATGATGCACTGCATTCAATCCAATGAGACTGTATTTTGCATTACGTCGTTCCGCACAAGGCCTAATTGGTGAAATAGAAAACTGTATGGAAGCCCGTCCCATTTTTGAAATTTCCGCCAAACCTATTCTTGGGGTCAAATGCTGAATAATATCACATGCAGTTTAGGGCAAATCAGTTTCAGGTATTAGCCCATACTGGCAGAGACATAGCAGTGAGATTAAGAAGTCTACTCGGTGGCTATAAAGTTTTGGGATCAGTTCCTCTCCACTGCACCGTAACGTGTGCTGTAGCCCTAGTCCAACCAATGCCATGTGAGTGAATTCGGTGGACAGAAACTGTGTGGATCCCAGTGCTTGTGTGTACATACATATGCACATATGTGCGTGTGTTTGATGTGTGTGCGTGCGCACGCGCATCTGTGTTTGTGTCGGTCTTTTTATTTGTGTATATTTCCGCGACGCTTGACAATCGGTGCTGCCATGTTTACGCTTCCGTAATAACATTTTCTACAAAAAAGAGACTGATAGTTTCAGTATCAGTAATAAATTAATTAGTATGGTTAATTTCTTCGACTAACCCAACAATATGTCACTACGTCATGGTCATAATCTAATGACTGAGACCAGTAAAAGAGTGAAAAAGTACAGAGAGCAAGCTCTATCCAAATGAGCGTTTTCACTATAGTCAATTCGAAAACTAATCTCCTGGTTCTACTGGAAACGTTCATTAATGCTCTAGAAAAATTATTCCTGGCATTAGCATAAGATCAGTTGAGGATTCAGCGAAATAAGTCGATCTCAGTAGTTCACCGTTACATTATATAATGGAGAACACAACTGAAAGTTAAAGTTGGCCACGAATGAAGTTGAAGTGAAAATGTAAAGTAAAGAAACTTAATATAACAGCATTGTATTTTGCCTAACGCTCAGCAGATTCTGCACATATATTACTCTGAACACTTCATATTAACAGTGGTAATTGTATCGCAGCAGGAGTTATGATAAGAATAACAATTAGTAACAATTAGTTATGATAAGAATAACAATTAATACAAGGTCGGAATTGTTGAAGTGGTAGACGATAACATCGATCCCAGTGCTCAACCAATACTTATTTTATTGACTCGAAAGATGAAAGACAAAGCAGACTTCGACAGATTTTGAATTCAGAACATAAAGCATTTTTGCCAGCATGCTAACGCTTCTCACCGCCTTAATAATAATAGTAATAATAATAAAATTAATAGTAATAACAATAGAAAAGTGAACAACTATGATGACTTGGGAAAGCACAGATCGTGGGCAATGAGGGAAGTGGAACGATGTTAATAATGACTGATGCACTTTTGAAGTATCAATTACCCAAAGACAAACGTCAATTAAAAAGATTGGAACGAATGTACAGATAGAACACCAGCATATATCGTCATTGCTTGGTATTGCAAGAATTCTCCGCAGTATTCTTGAAATGTGATTAGTAAGCAAGTGTCATCTTAGTCGGTAGGTTGAGGGTAAGTGTCACTTTCCATCGCACCCATCAAAATAAAGCTGAGATTTTTCATGATATAATGATAAAATTAGTACTAACAAAAAATTTGTTCTACAAAGAAATTTAGATATGTATGCATAGTTGATATAATGACATTACCTTGAAGTTACGAATTTCATGTCGCAAATGTGAAAACCAAATTCAAACAGGGCAGAATTTTTTAGAAGGAATAGCATAGCGGCCAATGTGTCTACATGTATATATACTAATGAAATATATTACTAATTCTAAAAAGTAACCCAAATTGTATAATGATTATAACAATACAACTTTACAAGGAGTTCAGTGTCTCATTTATATAAATATAAACATCATATCATGTCGAAGAAGAGAACTGAAATAGCAAAGAATCTAATAGCAACGAATCTAAGGAAGTGTTAACATCACTTGAATTTCGAGGTGGTAAATATCGGGCTAATAATTATATCTAACGCCATACATCCAAATCTAATTACAGTTACCTCTCGACTATCGCGGCTGTTACGTTCCAAAACTCCTACGGTAGATGAAAATCCTTGAAGGAGAAACTGTACTGTATACATTTAAAAAAAATTATTTGTATAATTTGTATATATTTATTTTATGATAAATGCACAACAACACCACTGAGGAATCGACATAAGCTTAAACAATAAACAGCGGTATGGCGAGGGATTACTGTAGTACTGAATATTTCCTCTTTGTTTCCTTTTAAATGTCCTGTTTCAAATATGTCTAGCTGAATTTCATTGATCTATGAGTAATGAAGTGACAACTGGTAATATACTCAGCTGACTGAATGTGTTTCAGGGTAAAAAAAAAAAAAAAAAAAAAAAAAGAATATTTCCTCTTCCCAGGAAAGCACATAGTCCAGTATTTGGTGGCAAGATATTTTGCTTGCAAAATGCAATGTTTTCTTTGAAATTAAGAACTCAATGTTTTCAGTGACACATTTCATATTTCCATAGCCCTTTTACTTTATATATAAATTTAATTCTGAAATCCTTTGTGTACAATTCATTCAACGAGGACGCATACACATACTAGTGTAAAATATTGGAGACAGTATGCAGAGCTAAGCACCCGTTTGTTTCAAGGAAAGAGAAATGACAGATATATTAAGAAGCTTAAATGAGTTAATGTTACATTCTAAAACGCCTAATGGTCATTAGTGGGAAGACTCAAAATCGAGTCGTAAATTCTAACATTGTAATTTAAGAATCAGTATTGATAGGCGCATTTGCAATATCTGATAATGTGTTTCACTCACCCGTACTACAATCAGTGAAGCGCTGTGTCCATTGCCGATACACTACTCACTGAAAAAATTTAGTACACTCGAAAAGTTACAGTAGGTTGTTATAAGCAGCTGACGACAGTGCAGTTTTGATAAATATTTACTATGCTCGTAGGCAGTAGATTTGACTTATGCGAAAAATACTTCACACTGTTTCCCTGTGATTAGGGTCACTACACTTTCGCTACGATTCCTTTACATTTATAATTACTCCCATAGATATGAAAGACTGTTTGCGATGTTCTCATTATTATTGGAATGTATTCTTTCAGTTTCCGTCTACCAAATCCATTCACAAGGCTTTGGTCGTCCCGAGGCTATAGTAGAAGACACATGCCTAAGGTGTCACGCAGTAGGACCGAAAACTGAAATCGCAGCCATGTGGTTTGGAAGTAAGCTTCACATCACACAGCCACGCCACACTATAGGAATGAGTTTCACTCAAGATTATTTCTTGTATAATGACATTTTGTAAATTGGCACGAAAAAAATTAACAATTACGTTCGGTTTAATACTCCAGGGAAGGCATACATGTGTTTAGAAAATATTCTTCAGCTGTTCATCGTGCATACGTTTTTGCTTGTTTTTATGTGTAGACTAAGAAATTAAAACTAATAAAAGCAGCACTTTCTTTTTTCTTAATGCATGAATTTCATATATCTTATATTACTTTATCCACACTAGCTAGATATAAATAAATAGTACAATAAATATTATACTGAATATATAAGATGGGTGAATGAATTATTAACATAAAGCGACCAATAAGCAAAATAAATAATAAAATAAAATACCATTACCTTGAATCTTTCTTTGTGCTATAAAAATATCATTAGTCATTGTTCAGTTGGAAGTGTAAAGCAATACATAATCGATTAACATCCATGTTATTTCTCATAAGAATGTACACAACAATAGAAGAACAATAGAAAAGTAATAACAAATATAAAAAAGTAATGTTTCTTATGAAAAGAAATTAACAATAATTCAAAATGAATAATTGGAAAACAACCTCAAGTGGATGGAGATTTTGAAATTGAAACATATTGAAGCATTGATTACTATGAAAATAAATGTGAATAATATTAATCAAACTATAAAGATGATTGAAACAACGAACAACAAACATTAAAATTGATATACATAATTTAATATAGTTCAGATTGTAAATGAACTACAGTACAAGAAAGATTTATATGAAGAAGAAGAAAAGAAAATGAAAAAAGTTCTGAAGACAAGTAAAGTAGAACAGTGAAAATCTGTAGGTCAAGATGAAACGACAAATTATCTCAAGATTAAGAATTACAATTAAAATGAAATGTTATTATCAACAGCACAATGGGCGGTTAAACAAAACCAAAGAATGTAAGTGTAAATGCATATGAATATACATTGATGAGATCGCGTGTAGTCAACATATATACACACACTATTCTATATCTCACTAACCCTCTTCTGACCGATGTATATATATATGTATATATAGAGAGAGATAAATAGATGGATAGATATATAAATGACGATAAAAGTCAGGAGGTATGAGAGGTGAATATTTATTTAATCACCTGATATCCTTATTATGACTGTTAATTCACAATCTTCTTCATGTAGTATTAATTTCAATGTGGAAGAAATTATGATTGCATGTTTGTATTAAGATGCATACTCAGAATTATTCAGTGCAATTGTATATTCACAAATGAATGCATATAAATAAAAGCTAGGTCATCAGATCATTAGAAGATGAGGGTTACACTAACAATTCAACAATCAGAAATCATTCTGTGATTGACACACTATTCTCTGAATCCTCATATCACAATACACACACACAAACACACGCAACAACACTCAGACACACACACACGCACGCACGCATGTACAGACGACACATATATCCTTACATGGGTTACCTTCCATGACTGTGTATTTAATTACGAAAATAATGTTTAAAAATACCGTAAGAATTCGCGTAATCTCATTCTCTGCATATATTTGTGTGTGTATGTGGGTGTGCGTGTGCGCGCGTGCGCGTGCGTTCATGTGTGTGCCCGTGTTTGCGCATCTGTGAGTGTGTGTATATATGTTCATACTCTGTTTATCATTTCTGATCGTTTATATTTACGATCATCATTTTTCATTTCTATTCCGGGAACTTATGATATACTGTTCAATGTGGCTTTCTTGACACAGTATTAGCTGCTATTTCAAGATGTTCACGTAATCACATATATCCGGCTTACTGCGTATGTGTATGTAGTGTTGCTAGATATATCAACAAACAAATAATCACGTAAATACAGACACACATTTACTTCAAACGCACACATATACATCTATTTATATATTTGTGTTTGAGTGAGTATATTAATGGCTAAGATTACATTTCTCAGTCTCATAAGTTTCCATACGATGACCGGTCTAATAATCCTATGGAAAGACTAATAACCCTATATATACATATATATATATATATATCTATATATATA
>NC_068983.1:25407266-25408181 GCF_001194135.2 Octopus bimaculoides
ATATATATATATATATATATATAAAGGGTTGACCACTAAGTGGACATCCATTATGCTAGAAATAGATCAGCTACGGTCAAACAACAAAAGAAAAGAATGTTCTCCAGGGAAATTCAACACATACTAGGATAGGAGCGGGCAACACAAAGGAAAATATACAAAATAAAGAATTAATCGTAGACCATGGTTTCACCATTAATGCATTAACGTAATTTTTACTCACATAAACGCATCCGTGGCTCTTCAGTACGACCGTTCAAATTCAATATAATTTTCAGAACAATACACTAGTTGGCTACATAAAATTAGCCGTGCGTACTGTTCTACCGATTACATTGAGGTTATTTTCAAAGGTCCCTGCTCTGGCGCACTAAATAATGGAAACAATTCTGCAGAGGATAATTCACTGCAGTAACCGTCGCCAGTAAGAGAACATAATTATTTAAAATTTAAATTATAAGAGTGATAAATTGGATATTAATGTAATTAACATCAATTTAAAACTAGTGACCTAGCATAAAGAAAATTCTGAAAATTCAGAAAAATTATATTACATACAAATAAGAAGGTGTGTGTTTACGTGAGTAAAAATTACGTTAATTCGTTAATCATGAAACCATGGTCTACGTTTAATTCTTTATTTTGTACATTTTCATTTGTCTTGCCCGTTCATGCTCTAGTGTGTGCTGAATTTCCCTGGAGAACATTCTTTTCTTTTGTGGTTTGACCGTAGCTGGTCTATTTCTAGCATAATGGATGTCCACTTAGTGGTCGTCCCATCTTTTATGTATGTAATATGATTATTGTGAATTTTCAGAATTTTCTTTATGCTAAGCCACTGGTTTTAAATTGGTGTTAATTAAGTCAATATCCAATTTATCAGCCTTATCATTTAAATTACATACATACATACAT
>NC_068983.1:25408601-25427642 GCF_001194135.2 Octopus bimaculoides
TATATATATTATAATGTTAGGGAATTAGAAGACCCGAACTTACAAGGAAATACAATTTGATAATATCAAATTGAGTTGTATATGGAAAAATATTTTAATAATTTAGAGAAGAACCACCATGGTGCAACTCGCACGAAAAAGGAGATCAGACACCATCAAGAAAAGTGTACTATACAAAACTAGTTTATAAATCTAAACAATCCAAGGGAGAATTTGTAATACATAAAATCTATGAAATATTGGACTAAGAATTAAAATCGGTTACGTTTGAGAAACGAAGTGGGAGAATGACTACGCGCGTTTCATGGCCACATAACACTGGGAAATATCTGGTCAATCTACAATGAATCGATCAAGATAAATACCACTCAATATGAAGACACTCTACAGGTCCGGTAACTTCCAAAAACGTATCTTAAATTTAAAAATCCATAAAATAAGATAAGTATAAAAATCTGTCCGTTTAAGAAACATTTAGTACAAAGGAAATTGTCAAGGTTTTACAATTAAACACATCAAATAGCAATAAGTATCTGTCAAATTTATGGCATAAAACGTCGATTAGGGAGATAATATCTGTAGAATAAGGAAAAGGAAACATATAAAATGAAAGTGTGATTAGCTAGTAAAGGGAAAAAAACGTGCAAGAATATAAGGTAAAAAAGCAACATCAGTCAACCAAGTTTCCTCGTTAAGTTGATGAATGGTTGAATAATCAAATCCAAGCTTCTCTGTTAGTTCCTCAATAGTTACCATAGGATTTTTGTTCCATCAGAATTTGCAGGACGACCTCGTCGAGCTCTACAGATCTTACAAGACGGGGCTCGTCTTCTAGGTTGTAGTTTCCGACTCGGAATTTCTGTAACCAACCTTTAACACTGGCTTACGCTTATTGTCCTATCCCTATATAATGCATTAGTGTTATTCGCACTTTCCGTTGCATTGTTGCCTTTATTGAATTCATAAAGCAAAATATGCCGAACATGCTCTTATGTCACTTCCATTATAGCTTCGAAAAAAAAAAAAATAACTGTAAATATCGAACTGCACTCTTCAAAACTTACACTAAGAATGAATACAAGTTAAAATTACTGCCTGCATTTATAGCAAGTTGATGGAGATAGTTTATCCCATCCCACTCCAACTTTTAGTTTATACAAATGAAACAACTGGATTATGGATTGATTGACCCATATATATTTATCAACCTGCTTACCAACTTATCTATCTATCTATCTATCTATCTATCTAGCTGTCTGTCTGTCTGTCTGTCTGTCTAGCTAGCTAACTGTATATATATATACTTACACACACACACACACACACACACACATATATATATATATATATATATATATATATATATATATATATATTATATATGCATATTCTGCGTGATCTTTGCTTTTCTTACACCATAGGCAGTTGCTACGAATCTCGACTTCATACAGAAGACTAATAATGCCATAGAATTTTATGAAACTAAGAAATGTCGTATCTGTTACATACGTACAACTATACATACATGCATGCATACATACATACACAAATACATACGTAGATACACACACACACACACATACACACACACACACAAACACACATATAATATATGCACATTACCAAAATACTCTTACTGACTATAATATTTTTGTGGACTAATACAAGCAAATAAATAACTGAATAAAATATATCTACGCATGACTATATACAATACACGCATGTTTTGTATATGTTTACATTACTATACTGAAGGGCTGAAATTGAAGTAACACACTTCAGTTATAACAGTATTAAACATTTGTACTTTGTTCACATTTCGTAGTGTCCCATTCAGCACTTAAAATTTATCTAAGCTTTAAAATCTTTTCCTTTTTCTGAAGCATTTTGCTGCTATTAAATAATTTTTTTTTTTTAGGTAAGTATGCCGGACATATTTTCTCTATGCTATGAAAGCCAACGAATCTTTCCTTCATTATTCTCTACTTCTAACGCTGGAAAATTTTGACCAAAATCTGTTTGGAAACATACTACATTTCGTTATTTTTACCTGCTTTCGAATATAGGCCAACAAACCGACTAAAGAAATCAGATGATAAACGCGTCTGATATACTTAATTTATTCTACTTTCTATGAAGCATGATATTTCCGCCTGAAAACTTCCAGTATAGTTTCACCTCTTTGGACATAAAACCTGTTAAAAACAATATCTCGAATTTGTATTATATGTTTGTTTTATGGTATGCGATATTAAAACTCAAAAATGTTTCATAAGTGTTTTTTTTTCGCTTTGCATCAAACTTACCATTCTAAATTTATCTCCGTAAAAATTTAAGCCAATAACTACGTTTTGTTGCTAAAGGCTACATTGGCAAATATCCTGTTATCTTTTCTTTTCATTCTTTTATGAGAGCGTAATAAACAATAAATTGAATTCGTTTATGTTTTTCCCCTTAGAATGTGCTATATATTTTAAAATTCCTTCCTAACTAATAAAAACCACACAAAGTAATATATGTGGAGAAGCAACATTTATTCCACAAAACATCATTTTTAATATTGAATATATGAGAAATTCAGTTCTTTTTTTTTTTTAAGTACTGTCTTCGTCAGAAAATCTACAATATTTTAGATGAGTCTTCTATGATTCAATGTCAGTAATCAGTGGCTGTTTCATAGAAAATTCCATTCGTTTTCCAGTATGTACAGACGCACCATAATTTATTCAATCAACACTTACTTTTGCAATCAAAATGAGATTTTATCCCTTGATTTAATTATGCATGTAGTTTACCTGTCTGTATCGTACTTATTTTGTGTTATTCTACTAAAGTAACTAATATGCATTAGAAAGAGCTGATGATTGTGGAAACACTGGTCATAGATAATACCAGCATAGAATGCAATAAAAATAATATTTAAAACTATATACCTCTTATGTATAAGAATTGATTCCATATCAACCTATATTTCTCTTTTTTTTTACGGTGGGTGGGGGTCATCTCCAAAAAATATAAAATTCCACTCTTCTTATGCACACAACGTTATGCACACAAGTCTTTCACTCATTTACATGTCTACAATATACGATTAAAAAAAAATATCCTTATTGCGTATCTTGCAATATTTAAATATTAGCGCTATCAGCGATAGAGTATACTCCATGGTAGCTTGCATGGCTATAACAGATCGTTGTGGAAACACAGACTCTTTCAGTCATACTGATCTGCAGGACCTATATCTGTTTCTCTGTATGAGCTGGTTCAATTGATGCGTGGCCACAACCCCAACTCATACCACAAACGGTGAGGGCATTTGTTTTTACTTGTCTTGTTCTCACTGTTCTGTTCTTGTTAACACTTTCACTCACTGCCAAAAAATCCCAAGTTTTATTTTATTTGCTTTGCGCGAAGGACTGCTTCATCAAAGTCGCGTATTGTCCTTACCTTCGAAGCGCAGAGTAGATAAAACAGGGACAAATGAAGAGGGGGTATATTCTTTATGTTGCATGTCTCGTTTCTCTGTTTTTTTCGTTGTTCCAAAAAAAAAAAGATCGTTTTCTATGTTTTCGTTTCTCATTGTGTTTAACGTTTTTTTTATGTTCTGTACCCATATATGTATGTATATATACATATATATGTATGTATATATGCATATATCTATATATTATTAGACATATACATACATATATATATATAAATGCGTGCGCATGCGTGTGTGAGTGTATTTGTGTGTGTGTGTGTGTGTGTGTGTTTGTGAAAACATACATGAGATTACTAGAGCTTTCATGCTCTTTGAATTATGCCTGCTTGCAACCTATCGGATAGGTCATCCAGAGTATGAATGTATGTACTATACAATAAATACTCTTACAGAACATGGAATGAATTGTCATAGTCCTGTAGCGTCTCAGCCACTCTTTTTCGATGTAAACTTATGTCACTGACAGAGAGACTATTAAATGCCAGTTAGCTATAAATGCTTTAATGTTTTTTTCAATATCATTTTATCTTGTCTGCGTATACTGTTTCCTCTATAGACAGAAACATTTTGATTCAGACAAACAACGTCGTTATGAGAAAGATAAAATAAGTATAACTGGATATATGGTGATATTCAAAATAATGCGGGGATGAAAGAAATATGTATCTAAACTAAATGAAGAACGGTTTCGGAAGATATCTTTCTAAATGAAAACATATATGCAGCTAATCAGCATTTTTTGAAAATCTAAAATGTGTAGCAGACGGTAGCTCAATTTTTTGTGGTATGTTCAAGTGTGATCTCTTACATGGATAACCCAATAATAACATCTTTCGAATCATGTTAAAAGTATTCAAAAGTAGGTGAAATTTCAAAAACATTCTTATTGAATGTTTAAGTTGAAGAGAAGTAGAAAAATTCCATTTTAAAAATAGCAAAAAAACAATCAATTATGCAGTAAGCAACTTTTGAATACAATCAAGTAAAACTTCATTATTAAGTATTGAAAGATTCTATTGGAGAATGCGCATGCATATCTGTCTAGGTTGAGTCGAGGGCTATCGATGAAGGATATTCAAGTGTGATAGAGATCAAGGAAAGGATGTATGCATTCTAATACTTTTAATAAAATTATTTATGAGCTATTAGAAAACATACACACACCAATCCAAACGCAAAGACACACAAACATACACACAGACATGCGTGTGCGCACACACACGCAGTTATTTGCAAATATAGTAGAATCGTAATTTGATTTTCATGTAAAACGTTTCACGTGTAAATCAGCTTATTTTGGTATAAATCTGGCAAGACATTCCTGCAGGAGCACTAGTCTAATGGATGATTTCTAAACTGTTCATATATGCTTCGATTGCTTGTGTTTGTTGCACCAACTGGCTTAACCCTCGGAACTTCCGAATGAATTCATAATTTTTTACTCGCATATTTTGTTTAATAGTCACAGGAATTTGTAAACGAATCTACGATTTCCCAATCAGCTCTACTATGGGCTGCCTCTCATTCTCTCTAACATCTCATGCATTCTAACATTTCTGTTGGAAATGAAACTGCTTCAATATCATGAACTAAATGTATTAAGTATAAATTGAAATAGCTTGAATTGCATATCAACTATAGTTCACAAGTGACTCGGTTTGCCATTAAATTATTTTTTACCCTTTATCGGAAGCATGATATATCTATTACTAGTGAAAACATTTGAATCCTTGTTATTTACGTATTAGTCAGATAAGATTAACGCCATCAGTAATGTAAAGCAGTTTCAGATGACACTTGATATCCTAGATTTATGTCTTGGAAATTTTAATGTCAGGAACTTGATGCGAGCATCAAACTATATTATTAAAGAAATTCATTTTAAAATTTGTAATTTTTCTTAAATTTACAAATCGGATTGTTACCAGGGTTCACCACTTGGTTTCCAACTCTTGAATATTTACAAAAAAAAAAATTGCAATAAGATTAATTTCGTATGTGAACACATGAAATCATCGACTGAATTCGAAACGAAAATTTCTAGAGCTAAAACATAGTACTAATTGATCAATAATATATTCCAGGATTGGTGAACTCAAATATATGTCAAGATACATGTTATTACTTTTAATCCCTGGTAGTTCCCGTTTTCTTAGATTGTGTTTGGTTGTTTATTCATCGGAAGTATTCGTCATATTTCAAACTGCTAATACATCCTGGGCCACTCCTCGCATGTCTTCAATCAATTTCATCTGTCCACGTGTAGCGTGACTTATTTGACTATATTCTTAAAATTGAATCAAGATGCTTTGTCTGGTAAAATATATCATTAAAGTATCCTAATCGTTCGTATTTTCGTAATTTATTAGTTTTGAAAATAGCAAAGCAACCTTATCAGTATGAAGTAAGAGGAGTAATTGCAAGTTTATCGCGCGCATTCCAATAGTGTCAAATATGTCCTGTTTAAAGCTATTTTAGTGATTGAATATTTAAATCGTCTTCTGTGGATTGATTTGACTCTTTTTATTTTGTATCAATCAAAGATGAAATAACAGATATTTACTACAGATATTTCCTATCTATTGACAATGATTACTTAATATGTTGTTAGCAATTTACAACACACAGACTTTACACTCAGGTCAAATAAGGAGACACAATATATTTAAACTTTCAAGTCCCTATAACTGCCATGGAAATCATATAAATGGCAAGATATATGTACACACTCACAGCTGGTACAAATGCATTATTTTCAGTCATCCTTTAGTTTTGTTATATTTTAGCTATTTGTGTCGATAGTATTTCTGGTATTGTTATTGTTGTTTGAATTATTACCACTTGTTTCTGCAGTAAGATACCGTATATAGTTTTGATTTCTTTATTACGTGCGTGTGCGGCTATTAATGCTAATAATTTTACTGCTGATTTGGAAATTGTTTTAATCACACCGGGTGTTATCATGTGCTTGTTCCTATTCGGAGAAAACCCAGTTGATCACTATTTTTGAAATTATCTATCACCTTCACCACCTTTTGAAACAAATGCCTGCTATGATGGCAGAAAGAAATTCGTAAAATTCCTTTCTTGATATAATGTGATATGAAAAAGCAATAACAAATATTATTTATATTAGAGAAAACAAGACAACTTAAATTAACTGAATTAACAAGTCTGTCTGGGCAAAAGATAATCATTAATGAATTTAGCATGCACAAGTGAAATATAACGCACATGTGGCAGGTGTCTTTTGCATGTAGAAAATCATTATTAAAATAGTTACACTAGGAATATCTGTTAGACGAAAGGAGAAAACAATACAAATAATACAAAGCCAGCAAACGTACGAACATCTGCTGTGAATAGCATAGAGTCATGTAATGTATGTTAAATAAGCTAGTTATAAAATACGTATAATAACAAATACTACTACACAATTTCAAGCTAAGATGTTGATAATAATAAGTCTTACATGGCAGTACATAGACAAACAGAGAAAAGTATTAGTGGCTAAAAACACAGTCGCGACTGGCTAGGATGCTCGAGTCACAAAGCAAGAACTGAACAGTTATTGATCATATCACAACAGTGAAGATTACACATCAGAAACTATTAAAAGCATATAATGAAGTAGATTACAAAACGGAACTGCAGAATATATGAATATAAGGAAGGGTATGAAGACAAAAAAAATCAATTTTAAAATTTCTGCCTCCTCAGCTAAACTAAAATAGACTACATAAACTTACATGACAGATTTTTAGGTTTCGTACATTATCGAGTAATTTTTTTGTCTTTCTGATATTCTTTTACTGATTTTAGTGTACTAACTAAGGCATTGTTACTTCTCAGAACTTAGTTGATCATATCGCTTTCATTATGCATTTCATCGAAGGCAGCGAGCTGGCAGAATCGTTTGCATGCCGAGTGAAATGCTTAGAGGTATTTTGCCCGTCGCTACGTTCCGAGTTCAAATTCTACCGACGTCGGCTTTGCCTTTTATCCTTTCGGTGTCGATAAAATAAAAATAAGCATCAGTGAGACACTGGAGTCGATGTAAACGACTTACACTCTCCCCGAAAATGTTAGGCTTTTTGCCATGAGTAGAAAATGTTATTCATTTCATCTTGATAATTATTTTATCATTTGTAATTGCTGAAGAGCAGTGTTTCCGAAAGGAAAAGGATACTAACATAAACTGCAAAGAGATTTAGACCGTGGACGCTCACGTATACATGTATTATGTTAAAGACACTGTTAGTTTTGAGTTTGGTCTTTATTTTACAAATGAAATTTCATACTTCTTATTTGTACTTAAAATTATTTTGGAATAATATCATTCCTAAATCCTTAAGTGCAATAAAGTTTCAAGACACGTTTTTTGTCTTCATCAGAATGATAAATGATGATAAAAACTTCTTAGCGAGTTATGCTGTCAGTCACAAAGTGTAATATTTAAAGCTCATTTAACGAGTGAAAATCTGAATTGTTTTCTCTGAAAGGGTATCACTTTGTATCTTTCGAAATCACCTATTTCACTATTTTATTTATATATCTCTTCCACTATTGACAATGAACAGACTTCATACTCACGTGGAATAAAGAACCACAATATACGAAAATTCAGCTATATTGATAATGGTAAAATGTTATTGCCTACAAAAGTAATCAACGTTTTAAATATCTAACAGCTTAGATCCAACTCAGATCTAATGTCTTGCTTCAAGGCATTAAGACAGATCTCAAGGGGAAAATATGACTAAAATGTACATATCGATGTACAATACTATCGATCACTACTGTCCCTAAATGTCATAAAAAAATTCAACACAAATTAGGAAAACTATTAAAGGCTGACAGCATACAAACTATAAAAACGCACTGAACAAGGTCTCCAGTCACTAGATCTCCAAACGATGAAAATAATGGAAACATTGTATTTTGTAAAGGTAATAGTAGTAACATTTTTTTCGTACTAGACGAAAATGTATACTTTACAAATCTACCTGACGAAAATGAAGAGCAATAATATCAAAATTAAGAGGAGTAATATTGATTGAATAAAAATGAAATGCAATGAATAAATTGCTGCATGTAACTCTTAAATTTAATTAAAACCCGGTGTACGCACTTCAAACAACTTTAAATAAAAATATCCATAAATACATCATATTTGATTTATATGTATAACAATAAAATAAGTTTTTCCCGGCTCATAAGGGCAGGTTTCCCGGTTTCAGTGGCGTGTATATTTCCCACCTAGACGGGGCCCTGATCCGTCGCAGGATTACTCATTTTTGCCAGCTGAATGGGCTGCAGCAACGTTAAATGAAGTCATTTACTCAAGAACACAACGAATCGCTTGGTCCAGGAATCAAAACCACAATCTTACGATCATGAGTCCAACACGCGAACTACTAAGCCACGTGCCACCACAATATATACATATATATAATAACAATAATCTTTGGATGGAATTTATAAGCATTTAATGCTTTGCTACACGCGTTTCCAGAAATTACATGTCTCTTTAAGACCACAGTCCGTATACTGGGGTTGATTATAGTACAATACGGACTGTGATCTTAAGAAATAAGTGATATATAGTAACGCGCGTAGCGATGCATTAAATGTTTATCAATTCCATCGAAGGATGATTGTTATTATTATTATTATTATTATTATTATTATTATTATTATTATTATGATTATTATTATGATATTTATCCTACATTATATCGATACAGCTCGATGCAATCCTGGAAAATTGGTTCACTAGTCAGCATCATTATACTGTGGCCGACATAATAGAATAGGAGCATTATGTGCATCTTCAAAACGTGTGTATCTGTGTGTGTATATTTATATTTGTGTATGTCCATGTGTGCGCGTGAATGGACATACGGTTCATTTTCACTGCATTCACTCACATTTCAGTAAATATATTAAGAGGCATCACTTCCCTCCACTCTCATCTTCGTTTCCAAGTGAAATTTAAAAAAGTTAATGAGAGATTGGTCAACGAAGAAAGTGCCTGTCTTCAGTCGTTTCAACCTGGTCCACCATACAACCTCTTTCGCTACTGCCACCAAACAGAGGAAAATTGTCCGCCCTCCCTGGCCAAATGCAGGCGGCGAGTCGGTCTTCACTATTGACTCGGCCGATAGCCGGATCCGTCCTAAACGCGACAACAGCTGTTCGACATAACTCCATAAGTCAGTAATGCATGGACACTGGACGAGTGCGTGCAGAACGGTTTCGTTGCTCTGCACGCATCTCAGTTAAATCCGTCTGACAGCACTTCAGTGCTTGTAGAGTTTATCTTGATTGGGTAGTGCCTCCAGGTAGCACTGCCAAGCGAGGGATTTCCGGAAGTTATCCATTGTCTCTGGCTGAAAGTCCTCCGAACAAACTGGTCAGTTCGACTTCGTCGACGCCCAGAGCCTCTCCGAGTGCGTCATAGCACTGTCCCACCACTAACGCTCTATAGAACACGAGAGTAGATGTTCCACTGACCAATTTGCCCGCCTGATAGAGAGCAGTGAGTTCTCGGAAACATTCCAGATGCGAGTCACACTGTTTGGGTTTCTGCTTGACCTAGGACTGCAGTTCAGTCAATGAGACGAGCTGGGAAAAGACCTGTTTGACAAATAGCGACCATACCTATTCACCGTTTAGGCAGAATATCTGGACATGCCGCAGCTTCAGCGCATATCTATGCATCATCAGCCACGGCATGCTCAGCCCAGCCCTCGGCATAGAGTTTGCTAGCAGCCTCACCAAAGGAATCTGCCCCTCCCGACAAGAATTTGAAGAGGAGGCGCTCCAACTTGGCGAGGCACGAACAGAGGCAAGATACGACGTACAGGCGGTAGACGACGGATACAGTGTACGTATAATAATAGCAAACTTACGCAGCGATATGCAAGCACGTGTCGATAGACGAACAAAAACAACAACAACAATAATAATAATTTACGACAATACAGTGAGCAGTAACAATACTCTAGTGATACATCACTAAAGTATATGAAGTTTAAGAATACTGATCGATAAGTCAATGATTTGTATTTGGCAGTTTCTCGTTTCGTTTCTCTTTTACCATCATTATAGTTATATAATTTCTCTCTCTCCCTCACTTAGAAATATATGGCGCTAAGATTTACTACTATAATTTTTGTGGTGAATATATTTATATATGTGAGCGTATGTATATAAATTCATATATTTATATATATGTATGTATGTATGTTTGTATGCATGAATGGATATACAGGATGGGCCAAACACACGCTCAAAACTGACATTTTATGTACATTGCGTTGTTGAGCAGCAACATTAGCACGTCGGTCAAAAATGCTTTGCGTCATTTCGTGCGTCCCTACGTTCAAATCCTGCCGAGGTCACTTTTGCCTTTCCTTCTTTCGGGAGTTCGATGAAATAAATACCATGTAGGCACTGGGTTAATATAATCAACTAGACCCTTATCATTATGATTATTATTATTATTATTATTATTGAGTGAGAGAGCAGTGCATTCCATCAAAGTGACACTGAGGTAAAATACACTGATTTCTCACTACGTTTCGTATCCGAGAAGTCATACATACGTAAATATAAATATATGTGTGTGTGTGTGTGTGTGTGTGTGTATGTATATGTTGTTTCATTTTACTTAAAATATATTTTAAATGAAAATGCTCATTAGAGACACTTTATTTTCAATGTTTAATTTATTATTCAAAACTTTACTGTTTCCGTTTTGGTCGTGACTGGTTCATTTTGTTTATACGATTCGTACGACGTCTATGCTGCAAGATTTTTCTCCTTTCCCCCTCTCTCTAAATATATATATATCTGAATGTCCGTGCGTATGTGTGTGTGAAAATGTATGTGCGTACTTTTTCAAACACTCACATACAGTCACACATAGCCACATACACTCATACGGACACCCTGTCTCCCACTTACTCTCCCGCAGTTGCTTTCTAACAAAAAGAAAATCAGAACATAAATAAATATATTATATTTATAAAAGCAAATTTATGGGAATAAAATATTAAGATGCTTAATTTGGTTACGTTTTTGCCTTATAGCAAATAAATTACTGTAGTTGTGTTTTTTGTTTCACTTGAAAACTAAATTAATAAGAAATCAGTTTAAACAAATCTTCTCTTGTAACAGAAAAATTTAGGAATACATTAATGTATGACTCTCTTTCACTCTTATCTCTCTCTATCTCTCTCTATCGCACTCTGTTTATAAATATAGACGTGTAAATATATATACGTGTGTGTGTACACGCACACACACATATATGTAGTTATATATTCATACACATGCACATACACACACACATATATAAAACACTCAGACACGTATATTGGTTTCAAATTTTGGCACAATGCCAAACTCATACACACACGTATTACATAATCATCGTTGTCGGAATTTTTGCGATATAAACTAGTGAAGAATAAAACAGTCATTAAGCGCATTCGCAATATTTGTATATGGAATGATAAGAACATGTCATTATAATTAACTTTATCCCTCGCTGCTTCTGTTTAAACACACCTACACACTTACACGCATACAAACACACCCCATACACATATATATATATACTTGGAAAGAAAGAGAGAAATAGAGGGGGGAAAGAAAGAGAGAAATAGAGGGGGGAAAAAGAGAGAGAAAGTGAGAGGGGGAGAGAGAATAAATTTTGCCGGTAAGACGCCATTCGAATCGATCGTTATCTGTCTGGAATTATCAGATTGTGCCGCACGCTGTTAAGGGCTTCCGTTATTACTAACCAGCTTTGGTGTTATCCAGAGTATTGCAATCAGATTTCACTTAATGAATCATGGGGACTCTTCTGCAATGATCCTAATGTTATATTTTTAGGAGTATGCAATCCTAATGGATTCTTGGAATGAATATTTACTAAATGTAATAATCTTCGATAATAACATACGGATAGTATCTCGGATCCTCTTTCAGCGATATTCCTGGCTGTTTTCGAATCAAATACTTATCAGTCAAGCAATCAAGCGTATAAAGTGGCTATATCCAGTATTATCCAGATTGTGGAGCGTTTGTTAATGTGTTCCGCGGGTGGTTAATTTTCTAAACCAATTTAATAGAAACATTGAGGTCTCTCTGTTCTTCCATAACAAGTAGTGTATAATGTGTGTTATACACTTGTTATTAAATGACATGAAGTTCATCCCTCATAAAAACCTCTTTGTAGTCTTTTCAATGGTTGTGTGATACAGCATCGTCAGAGAAAGGCGGCATTCTTTAAAATAAAGGAATGCTATCCTAATGAATTTGATAATTGATTGTGAAGATAGGAACTGACTGGGAGTGTGTCTTATTTCAAGGTAAGTATACATTATCTCATAGTATTATATGGGATAATTGTGCGTTGTTCGGAATTGGGAGCTTGCTACAGATACAAAGGCAACGGTTATAACTTCTGCATTAACGCGGCATTCTCCTATTCCTGTTTCTACTGTTGATTGTGATAGAGGTAGTTTTTCCATAGTAGCTTCTCACTAATGCCACCTTATGGTAGTGGGTTGTCGTAAGGAACATGGCGCATTGAATATATCTCATTTACATTAACTTACCCTTTCAAATATTTGAAATTTCCTTGAATGTCTTTGCGTACAATTGTCCCCAAATCTAATTTAATACTTAAAATATGAGTAATTGTTAGGTTGATGAGAATAATGTTCATCAGTTCGAATTTCTTCGATACTAAATGCAAACTTCCTTGACTATATTCAGAAATCTGCCGTTCCTTGTAAGAATAGTTAAAACGTAGTCTTTTTACATTTCCAAAATGTGGGAATCTGTAGAAAGATATGTTCTTATTAGCTTTTTAAAATAGTTAACTGCAAAAATATTTTAATTGGTGCTTTCTCAGTGTTTAAAGCAGTTCCGTGTCATTAAAATTCTGATATAAAATCACAGTATTGTAGCTATACCAATATTAAATTTACACACAGGCGAGCGCGCGTGTGCGTATATGAGGATATATGTCTATAGATGCGTATATATAAGTATTTATTTATGCATATGTGTGTGTGTATGCGCGCGCGCACATGTGTGTGTGTGTGTGTGTGTGTGTGATATTTACCGCTATTTAGACATGCTTGTCCTGTAGGTTATTCAATACAATCTGCACTTGATATATATAGCAAACAGGGATGCGAATCTCTACCATCTTCCAACCATAACACCACCAGGCCTCTTTGTGGTCATCCTCATTGGTGGATACTCGCAAGCTAGAGACCCCAGCTAGCAACGTATACGTTGCTATACATTGATCTATACGTTGCTATACATTGATCTTGTAATAAGCAAAGTAGCTAGTTAGAGATAACGCTTACCGAATCTTCGGTAGAAAACGACGTTGCTGCTATTTTTAACCCCAGAAAGACACCTTCTCTGGCTGGTTATCCGATGCAATCTGCACCCGATATATATTGGAAGCAGGGGAATGAACCACTACCAACAAATAAATTTTTTAAATTATGGTACAAAAATAATCAAAATTAAATTTGAACAAAAGACTTTTTAAAATCATGTCTTTTGAAATATACAATTAAAGTAGTCACTTTATTTAGTTGTATTGAGTACAAACAATAAAATATGAAGTTGTAAATAATATTACACAAGATTTCTTTTTCGCTAAACAAAACTAAACAAAACAGTCATTGCAGTGCAGTAAAATGGTCATTAAATGATTTCAAATGAGCCATATGGTCATTCCATTCATCCATATAAAAAAAAGAGAAAAATTAACCTCCTAAATAAATAATAAGTAAAATTTATTACTCTTTTACTCTTTTACTTGTTTCAGTCATTTGACTGTGGCCATGTTGGACAATAGAATTAGTTTAATTCTTCTTTGGCTAATTCGTTACTTCACCTAATTCATCACTTCCAATTTTTTCCCAGGAATGACTAATTAGACGGATTCTACTCTATTTTTTTCTCTGAAACTTAATATTATTTTATTTCATTCCTAAAGTATTAAGTTTTCTTAAAATAAGCCCATGGGCTTCAAGATCGACTTAAATAATTTTGCCAAAATAATTTTTTTCTGAAAATAAAAATTACTGAGGCTATACACGAAAAGAGTTTCTGAATATAAGCCCATAGGCTTAAAATCGGATGGGGTTATTGTTGGAAAACTCCAGTAATGTCTTTATAATTTTTTTGTTTTAATAAACTATAGTAAATTTTTTAAATGTTAGTCTCGGCTGCAATATTTTAAGTACAGTAGAATCTTAATTTCAAGTATATTTAATTTTCTTTAGAAGTAACAAATTAGGCAAGTTCTACTGTCGAAATCTTGTTCTGTTCTTTTACAAGTGTAATAACCTAAGAATATCAACATGCATGCGCCTGCATTTTTCATTGTAGTATATATATATATATTTCCATAGCAGTACACACACATATGCATATATATATATTGAATCTTCTTTTTATGTATACTTATATAGGAAAATAGTTATTAAACATTAACTGAAGGATCACTTAATACATGTAAATAAAAGATATATTTTTAGAAACTAAAGTTAGGTCCTCAATTTAAAATTTCATTGGTTGGGGACACCAAAGAAAATCTAGTGGAACTAAATCCAACAATATCTTTATGGTATCGATCTTACTAGTCTCGAAGGTGCATTATTTATTTTCTCCAGGCTCACCAAGGAAAAAGAAAGAATACTACGGATAGGAATGAATTTCCCATTGTGTATTTCATTTACTTCATTTCAGTAATCTAGCTGAAAATCTTCTGAATGATAACATTTTCAAATCAGTTACTGTTTTTCTTTTGAAATAAGGCTCTCTTGATAATTATATGATTTTCCACGTACGTGCTACTGTTTTGTATAATCAATCAATTGCATATATTTTGCCAAAAGAAAGGATTGGATATCTGCAATTATATGTTGCCTGTGTGTACTTGTGTGTATATGTGTGTGTGTGAGCGTGTGAGTGCGCGCGTGATTTCGTGTGTGTTTATCTGTATGTGTACGCGTGTGTTCGTCTTTCGTGCAGATGCATTGGTGGAAAGTCGCTGCATTTGATGAACGTTTTTTGAAATATTTGTTCCGTAGTCAAATACAGACTATCCCTACACTCCTTTTACATTACACATCTCAGACCGCTACCTAAAAATTCTCATATCAGAAAGAGATGTACATACTTTAATACAGCGATTTTCAGCGTCCCTAAAAAAAGAACACGTAAATACAAACCCGCATGCAGATACACCCATATATATATGTACAACATATATGTTCCTTTTTTAATGTGAAATTAAAACGTATAAACATTTAACTTAACCGTCCAGTTACTCTGGCATTTGTGTGAACATACTCCTGCTTTTGATATTAAGTGGAAGATCATATAGCGATGACGATTATATGGAAATTTTACTAAAAGTTGTCGGTTATACACAGATGAACGACGTCTTATAATTAACAGCCTTAACAAACATCTTTAATGGTGAATAGAGAAGAGATTAGAGTCTTTTATCTAGAGTTGACGCTTCTGTGAAGTATCGACTAACAAATACGTTCTTGAAATGATCAATGCTCAGCTTTAATTTACAAGGAAGATTCGTACTCTATTTTCCTCGTCGCTTTTAACTCAATAAAACTCTTATTCTCTTCCCCTAATGTTTAGGTGCAACATGTAAAAAGAGTTCCTTCAATTCTGTATTTCCCTTTTGAGTTTCATCTCGACGTTTGATACTCTTGATCGTTGCAAAATGTTTATCATTGTTCGTAGCTCACCACATTATAGAAAGAAACACACTACTGTCTTCGTAATTACAATTATTGGATGTAGTTCTTTTTCCTTCACAAAATAAGATCCTTTTAATTTTACTTAGATTGCTTTCAATGTTGGTGTATCGATGCAACTCTAAATTTTGATTCCGATCAACCAATTACACATCTCGTAAATTGAAGAATCTGGCGGTATTTGAAATTAAAGTTGGGAAATTTGGGTAATATTAACCAATCAACATGGCCAAAGTATACCATGACAAAAGCATGCTTTATTGCGGTTCATTTTCAGTGCCTCAGGTTGTTCTATGTTGATTTTTCATACTTGATTCTTCACACCACGAGATTCTTTTCACTGTGTGTTTTGTTTTAATTTTTCTCTGTGTTAGTATAATACATATTTTTCTGTGTTTCTCTGTGTTAGTATTTTTCTGTGTGTTAGTATTTTTTACATATTTTTCATTTCATATATTTTTTGGACTCATTGACTCAGATAGCTTAAGTCTATTCATAAAAATTTAAATTCGGAGTATTTCTTAAACTGCTAGCCTCATGTTTCAACAGCTAAGCTGAAATTTAGCCCACGTAACAGGAACTGAGATGGATATCGTGGAACAGATAAACTGGGTAATGCAGATAATTTGACATTGTTTTTTAATTTTGCATGCAAAAATGTGTAAGATACAGATATTATTTTCCTTGGGACAAATTCTTTGTTGACCAGTGTTATTTTTATCGCGGTTTACAAATCCAAGCATGAAAACGTTACTCAACTTTGGAGCTTTGGAGACAGACACCTCCTTCACATACACACACATGAATGCATAAAACGAAAGCATAGAAACTCAGAGTAATGATAAAAGTATATTAACCTAGTGCTTAAAATAATTATATTCTATGGTACTTATTGTGATATTTTCTCGCGTTACCTAAATTTCGATTGGTATTAAAAATAGAGGTGGTAAATGATAAATACATTTGTATGTAATCAATTAAAATACTGGATCTAAGTTTAGGGACTTGGCCATTGTTAATGTAAATAAAAAAAACAGGAAAGGGATAAGAGAAGAAGAAGAAAGCAATGTTTGTGTGCTTAAAAATACATATCAACAATAAAAGAAAATAATATATACAAAAATTAAGTAGTACAACGACAGTTAGAGATATCAAAAATTAAACCAAGGGATACTTTTGAACAACAAAAAATACCAAATAAAGTTGAAAGGTAAAATGGTTTTCAAATGATTAATAATAAACTTTCCAATAAGCTTTGTTGAAGTCGACGCACCTAACTAGGAAGTAGATGCCTGAAAGCATTAATATATTATGAGATTAAATATAATTGAATTATAAAATAATAACTAAAAATACACAACCACACCCTCATAGTCGTACATTCATATTCTCGTTAATCTGCATACACATAGATAGACATTGTGGTAAGTAGCTTGCTTACCAACCACATGGTTCCGGGTTCAGTCCCACTGCATGACATCTTGGCAAGTGTCTTCTACTATAGCCTCGGGCCGACCAAAGCCTTGTGAGTGGATTCGGTAGACGGAAACTGAAAGAAGTCTGTCGTATATATGTATATATGTGTGTGCGTATATATTTGTGTGTCTGTGTTTGTCCCCCAAACATCGCTTGACAACCGATGGTGGTGTGTTTACGTCCCCGTAACTTAGCGGTTCGGCAAAAGAGAACGATAGAATAAGTACTCGGCTAACAAAGAATAAGTCCTAGGGTCGATTTACTCGACTAAAAGCGGTGCTCCAGCATGGCCGCAGTCAAATGACTGACACAAGTAAAAAAAAAATGTGTATATATATATATATATATATATATATATATATAAGATATCAATGCAGTAGTTGTCCTAACAAGTAATGTTCGTAGCCACTTCAAAATAGCTGTCCGTTTGAATGGACTTTAATGCGATTTTTTAATCACAAGAGATCTCTTCTAGCTGGTTAACGATGCACAGCTACATCCGAGATATTGCGTGCAGGGGTGCGAACCCCTACAATCTTCTAGCATGGACGTGTGATCGTGGAGCTGTGGGCGTGGAGGTGTGGGCGTGCAAGGGAAGATTGGGGATTCATTGAGAGACGTCCAATGGTATGAGAGCAATCGGCAGCCGATACCCGCATAAGCGCTTTGACAAGAACACTATATGGTCATTTTGCTCACACTATGTTTGCAAGTATTTGAGTGTGTGTGTGTGTGTGTGTATGTGTGTGTGTGTGTGTGTGTGTGTGTATGCGTGTGTGTGTACGGCCACTCACACATACACATATAAACAGCCAACACCGCACAAACACCACACACAAAAAACATACATATACACACACATAAACTTGCGCGCACGCACATATCCACACCAAAACACACACACACACCTTCTTCTCTTAGACTCACGTGTCTTAGAAAGAACTTTTTCTTCGCCCATTCTCTTCCGGTCATTTCAAAAAATTATTTTTCTTTCGTCTTCTTACTGGACTTTCCTATGTCTTCTGTTTCGGAAGAAGAGGTTTGCTCGTAACGTAAAACCACTTTTCTTTCCTTCTTTGAGTGTCTGCTAATATTTTACATGTACCACATCCTAGGATTCTTGTTTTTGGTGTTAGTTCTTCGTTATAAATAGAACTGCTATTTATATATATACACACACACACACACACACACACACACACACACACACACACACACACACACACACACACACACACACACACACACACA
>NC_068983.1:25427920-25430234 GCF_001194135.2 Octopus bimaculoides
ATATATATATATATATATATATATATATATATATATATATATATATATATATATATATACATATATATACATATGCATATATATGTATATACACACATATCTATATACATATATGTATACACATACACATACACGCACATACATACATATATGTAGATAAATAAATCTTTCTGTGCTGTCTTTAAAGTGAGAGCGTATGCATGGAGATATATATTCATATTTAAGGCATCTATTTTTGTATGAAAATTTCGTTTTAACCCTGCACTTTAAGCACTCTCCTGCATATATTTATGACTACCGCTACAAACACGCACGTGCATATTCAGGCCCACAAGCAGACATTTCAGAAAGCATATACGTACGCATACACGCAAGCAGGCAGATACAGTTACAGACAATGCACGTACATAGATACACATGCAAACGCAAAAACTCTAACGCTCAATCGTATATAAACAGCGAGCTATACACACACATAAGGCAAAGAACAAAATCTTTACACCATTTAAAGTAAGGTAGCGCTTTACCAGCTTAATGCATAAAGTACTACAATACAAATACAAACTTACACGCACAGCTCCTGGGGTTAATCTTTAGGTAGGTGAACTCTCTCTGCAGAAATCTAGCCGTGTGTCACAATTTGTTATGGAAGTCAGCCAAACTACTTTACTGCAGTATCGAAAGCCAGCCAAAAACTTTATTTTAATTTCTCATATTTTCCTGTCTATGGTTCGTATTCCTTGACCTTGCACTCTGCCAGCATAAAATATCCAGAAGAAGTCCGATAATCTTATCACGATGGCAAGTATTTCTTTACAGATAACAAATTCATAGACATGTCATTGTAGCCGCTGTTTAAACATACGAAGAACATACGAAGTAAAACAAACTCGAGTGATATTTTGAAAAGTTGCATTGTGTCTGTACTTTCGCCATACGTTCTCAAATGTAGAACTAAATCGCAACAGATCTTTACTAAAAATGAATTAAGATAGTAATTTTTAATTCTTTCGATTCCAACATACTATCAAGATACAATTATTCATCCTATTCGAGCAAAGAGCATAATAGAATCTAGTCCTGAAAATGCACAACATATGATTTACCAAAATGAAACTCACAGTCTTTTGAAAATAAGTTGAAATGAATATTCTTATTATAAAATGTTGATCTTCTCGCAGTTGCAACTGATTCATTAATATTGGTTTTTAATCTTGGCACAAGGCCAGCAGGTTTGGGTTAGTGGGAAAGTCGATTACTTCGACTACAGTAATCAACTAGTCCTTAATTTATCGAAACAGAAATGATGAAGGGCAAAATCAACCTCGGCGGAATTCAAACTCAGGACATAAAGACGGATTAAATCCGCTAAACATTTTACCCTGCATCCTAACGATTTTGCCAACTCGCCGCTTTTGCTTATTTATCAAGTTGCTTTTGTTATACGGTGATACTACACACGTATTTGTTTGACCACATCCAGGGAAGGTTAGCCTAATAACTAGCATTAAGTCACTTTCAGAGAAATACCGGCCGCTGGTTTACACGTGTACCGTCTCCCCTTTCAGGCCGGAATCTTACTATCACCACTTCCCAATCAGACATTACTGACCCACACATCACCTTTCTTCAATCATCTTTTATTCTGTCTAACACATCAGACCCCATATTAATCACTATGCTCGATTCTTCAGTCTCAGATCATCGGCACTCTGGTATTCTGCCTGCCGATAGCTTTTTTCACACGTGCTGAATTACAAAGTCTCGAGAGGAAACATTAATGTCATTAATCCGTTGAGTCTATGTGGCACAGCAAAGGCCACAGTGATGCCCTCATTCTTCATACCCATACAATAAGTAAAATGAATTAAAAAACATTTCTTTAAACAATAATTGTAAAATTACTGAGGTGACCTCAATTGATTTGGGTGATGATATATATTTTTTGTAAACATAACTTCCATTCATGTACGATTTCAAATAAGCAAATTTTTGATTGAAATGCTTTTATATTCAATTGGATATCTATATTTATCTCTATCAATAGAAAGTAATCTCTTTACAAATGATAACCTACTTTGATTTATTAAGAAAGTGACAGCAACTGCTCTATTGATATATTTACTAATGATAAAAGTTTGTGTGTATGTGGCTATATACATACAAGTTTATACACACATACAGATACATACACACACACATATATATATATATATACGTGTGCATATATATGTGCATATATATACACACGCACACGCACACACACACACACACACACACACACACACACACACACACACACACACACACACAC
>NC_068983.1:25430376-25436091 GCF_001194135.2 Octopus bimaculoides
CATATATACATACAAACACACAAAAATCACACATGTGTGTGTGTATATATATATATATATATATATATTCTACCAATACAGCATGAAAAGTAGGAAATATTAATTTCATTATATACTGCTATATATTTAAATGTTTAAAGCATCTCGAAATATAATAACCAGTTAATAGTCAGTTCACGAGCATTAGAACAATTTTAGTTTGTCTCCATTTGTTCTGAGAATTGGTCGTAAATTTCTGCTATTGACACATAGCAAACATTCAAATAATCTTCAAAATAACTGTACTTTGATATACGGGGTGCATTCCAGAGGATTTGAGACTTTTATTTTAGGAGAGGCAGTTATAACTACCCTAGATTTTTGAAATTTTGCTGTATCTTTACTATACATTTAATAAACCGACCTGCCAACTATTTATTCCAGAGTGAAGAATACGGCTGCATTAGTACTTTCAAAACACCCTTCTCGACTAGTTTGCAGATTGCAGTTGGGACACGAAGGCAATATGTAGCTTGTAATTCAGTAAAGTTTTGTGTTATTCAGGGCAGAAACGTTACAGAAATTTGAAATGCTCCGGACTTCACATGGATTAACTTGTTTGAGCTGGGCATCGATTTTTCATTCCCACAAGAAGTTCCAAGGCGGTAGAAATGAGGTGAGAGTCGATGAAATGAGTGGGAGTAAGAGATACGTTAGAACATCAGATCTGGTTGAAAAAAGGCGCCATTCTCTGGATGTAAATCGTCAAATCTCTATAAAGACAGTAAACACATTTTGGAGTCGGTATGGAAGCTGCACACAGAGATAAGGATGAACATTTCAACATGCACAAAATTTGTAGAAAGTTTGTTCCTAGGGTGCTCAGGGACGAGCAGAAAGAAAGACGCGCTGGTAACAGTTGGGAGATGCTTGACATCATTACCTCCATTTGAAGAGAACTTGAGTTCCAGGTGACCAGTGACGAAATGTAGAACAACAGTTATGTTCGAAAGTCTGAGTGCTCAGATTAAGTATTCTAGCTTCCCCCGACCCAAGACGGCGAGGTAAAGCAAGTCCATCTCCTAGCTAGTGATGATACACCTTTTTGACAGCAAGGGCATCGTCTACATCTACTGGGTTCCCACAAGCCAGACGGACAACCAAGAGTATTTTGTGGACGTTTTGACGGAGATCAGGAAGAGAGCCGCGCTCTTCCTTTTGGGTCGATGGTGCCTATACCAGGACAATGTACCAGTCCACAATTTCATCCTTGTAGCTTTAAAATTCTAGCAGCCCAGGACTTGCTCTCTATGAATTTAGGTTGTCGAAGCTGTAGAAGATAAAAGTGACTGTGACACGGGTCCTGAACATCTTCACTTTGGAAGACATCCTTGGGGTCTTCAAAACGTGACGGGATGGCTGCAAGTTCACTGGAATCACAGGTTCTTTGAGAGAAATTAGAGTTCTGTACTTCTTTCAAATTAATAAGTGTCTCTCCTTGAAGCGGTGATCTGGCGGATTTTTTTTCCCGTCGGGCAAAATGCTTAGCGGCATTTCGTCCTCGTTACGTTCTGGGTTCAAATTTCGCTGCGGCCGACTTTGCTTTTCATACTTGGCGGGGAGGGGATGTAAATAAAATACGTACGAGTTGAACATTCGGGTCGATGTAATCAACTTACCCCTCCCTAAATTTGCTGGCCTAGTACCAACATTTTAAAGCAACAAATGTCTCTCCAGAAAAAGTTCAAATCTACTGAAATATATCTTTTACAACTCGCTGTATTGTGTTAGAGAACGCTAGAATTTAGAAATCAGTTGCACCGCATAGCTAGTAAAGAATAACAGTTAATTTCTTGAATTGTTTGTACTGAAGTTAAAATTTTATCGGGGATTAAGTAACACAAACATTTTGCTTGATTTTAATGACGAACTAAATATGCATATGACATTGTAATTATGGATTATCAGAAACTCAATGAAATTATACTTTGAATTACTGAACTGTTTAAACACTATTTATAAATTAGGTTTAGATGTTTTTATAACATAGATATAGCAATGGATGATGGTTTTATCTTTTGCTCGAGAAGAATAAAGCCTTATGATTATTTCAATGAATCTTAGAACTGGAAAATTGCGGTAAATGTGATAGCGTTCTTCAGGAAGATAAATTATGCGATAAATGAAATATTGCAGAAATATTTTTTTCAAAACAGTATTTCACAGGCTTCAGTAAATATTGTTCAAGGCTGTGTAAGAAACAAGCAATGTGAAAGGCTGAATGCTGGAAAGATAAAGCTGAATAAAGAAAAGTCCGTTTAAAAACCAAAATAAAAGTCAGATAATAGGCACAGCTTCGCAGAAACCTTGAGGTCAGATTATGTGAATCTGAGCATCATTATCTACTGCACTTATTTTCGTAGGAGATGCCTCATTTAGAACGTGTGTGTATGTGTGCGTGAATAATATTTAACAGTATGAATATATGCCCACGCAGATTCAGGTACTATCAGAGAGAATATTTTTATTTTTATGATAAATATACGTTCATTTAGAGTTGAATTACTACATGATTCTCTAGAGATATATTTTAACCAGAACAATTTAAGAATTATCCGTTAAGAAAATTTTCTTATGAAATTAATGTATTTGAATAAAATATATAGATTTTGCGATATGGTCGCGAATATTTTTATTCGTGATTTCCATGATTATTTACCATCAAAAGTAATTCATTTTTTTTTTAAAACCCAAGTTGAAAGTATATATCTGTTATTCATATTCTATTTTTGGACTGTAGTGCATTAATTTTTAACTTGAATTTATAGAGAACACGATAACTAAACTTTTGTGTAATCCAGCAGGTAAAGGTTCTTCTCAGTGAGTTTTGATCACGAGAAACATCCAGCGGAAGACGCTGGTCTATATTTTCATATCACGTTGACTGTTAAATTGCCAATATATAAAAAAAATTAGTAGCAACACTTGATCGAATTCCACGGTTATTTTTGGTACTATAAAGATTGGTGGAATTTTGTAGTAAATCATGAAATACATAATTTCTTTTGAATTACGTTTCTTTCATGATGCGTTTAATACTTTAGATAGTGAAAAGTTCAAATACCTAATACTCAAGAGATTCCTTGATATACTCTCCGCAGCTATTCTATCTTGGGAGTTGTCTATTATTTTTTCCCTTTGCCTTAGAAAGTTAACCTAAAAGATAGATCTATCTCATAATTCTACTAGTGTACGACAACGTTACTACAACAAATTTAATGCACTGCACTGAAAATTTATTTCCATATTAGGCAATAAACGCACATGGTTTGATTTCAACCCACCGTCCCAGTGAACGATGTGTTACGTAACAGCTGTACAGATTCTACGGAAATAACTTGATATATATATATATATATATATATATATATATATATATGTATATTGAGTGTATGTGTTGTATGTAGGTGTCTGTGTGTCTATGTATGTATTGAAGGTGAGTTCAAAAGATATCTAACTTTATTTTTTTTTCGCCAGCAGAGTGGTTCAGTTTACGGCTTGGTGAGGTCCGCGATCGTTGGATTTCCGTTTTCACACATGAAGACATAACACATGGAGCAGAGGTATCGGATCAAATTATTCTCAAAAGCTTCGTTGTATTCATGATCAAACAATTCAGAAAATTCAGCAGGCCTTTGGTGATACTGCCATGGGCAAAACTGAGATCAAGGAATGTTACAAACACTTCAAGCATTGCCCCACACCTTGAAGCCAATATATAACAAGATTCAAGTTAGTGGAATTGTTAGTTTATCATTCAACGTACCTCAAATCTGGAAGTCAATATTACATTTAATCCATTTCAAGTCACATGTAATACCGCTAAAATATTAGTGCTAATTATATCGAATACTCTTTTCCTTCTTTTCTCAGCCATGTATCTTACAAAGTATTATTTTTATAATACATTAGACAACATAATTTTCAAATGCACTTTCATATACGTTGATCTCGCCGTTAACCTATAGCATATAGAATTAATAGATACACAACACAATGGTATTTTTTTTTTTTAAACCGGGTACATTCTTTTATCGGGAAACTGAAACTCGGCAAAACATTTTCAGTCTTACCGAAACAATTATGTTCAATTCACTAAAAGTTATCAAAATGATAACGGACCGAAAATTTTATATGAAAATAAAAATACCTACTATAAAATTAATAATGTTAATATTGAATTATAATGTCGCAAAAATTCTCCTAATTTCATTATTATTCTGCCGTCTGTGCTGATATCAATAGACGTGTGAGTAGACAACGTACTGGACAATACACATACATAATATTTCTGTAATATGTATTTGGTTAGCTAATGTAGTTATAATGCAGCACAACAGTATTTCAATGAGAAATTTACTTTCATTAGATCTTTTACGAATATTTATTATTGATTATCTTGTTACATAAACGCTTGGATGTCGCCAGTTGCATACATTTTGCCTCCTTCGCGTTATTTTTCTGCTAACACATTAATTATGATAGACATAACATTTTGCTTTTCTTTTAATATACGTTGGTGGAGGGATTTGCAAAGGGTAGGGTAGCGGTCTGGTAACCTATGAACGGCCTCGTAACCTTCACGATTAATAGCATAAATACATACACGCAAACACACACACACTCGCGCGCGCATAATTCATACATATATATATATATATACATATATATATATATATATATATATGGATATGAATTTACAGGTATATACATATATATGTCCTGCAGTGGATTTATTTGACTAAAAACACTTCTAGACAGTGGCCCAGCATTGATAAAGTCAATATATATATATATATATATATTTGCCTTTATGGTACTTTTACACATGCTAGCCACTGATACTATACATTTTTAACATTAATATCCCTCTCTCTCTCTCTTACTATATATATATGTATATATATATATATATATATATATGTGTGTGTGTGTGTGTGTGTGTGTATGTGTGTGTGTGTGTGTGTATGTGTGCGTGTGTGCGTGTGCCTGCGTACGTGTGCGTGTGGTGTGTACCTTAGTGTTTGCATTTGTCCCGTCCACCACTTGACAACCTGTGTTGGGTTGTTTACGTTCCGATAAATTAATCGTGCGACAAAATATAGCGAAGGTATCATTATCAGACTTATAAATTAAGTACCGACACGAATTTATCGCTAAAATAGGGAGAATCTCATACATACATTCGGGGCATCCAATATGCAATCCACTCCAACTCTGACAAAGCAAATCAAACACTTTTCCACAGTTTTTTGTTGCAAGCAAATTAAGTACCATTTGCATACTGGGGCTGATCTAATCAACTGGCCCCTCCTCCAAAATTTCAGGCCTTGTACTTATAGTTGAAAGAATAATTATTATCATAATTGGTGAGCTGGCAGAATTGTTTGCACGCCGGATGAAATGCTTAGCGGTGTTTCGTTCGTCACTAGTTTCTGAGCTTAGATCGACTTTGCCTTTTACTCTTCCGGATTAGATAAATTAAGTACCAGTGAAACACCGGGGTCGATGTAATCGACTAGTCTCCTTCCCCCAAATTTCAGGTCGTGTGCCTTTAGTAAAAATGATTATTATTATTATTATTATTATTATTATTATTATTATTATTATTATTATTATTATTATTATTATTATTATTATTATTATTATTATTATTATTATTATTATTATTATTAT
>NC_068983.1:25436267-25443743 GCF_001194135.2 Octopus bimaculoides
ATTATTATTATTATTATTATTATTATTATTATTATTATTATTATTATTATTATTATTATTATTATTATTATTATTATTATTATTATTATTATTATTATTAAGGCGGTGAGCTGGCAGAATTGTTAGCATGAGGGCGAAATGTTTTGTGGTATTTCGTCTGCTGCTACGTTCTGAGATCAAATTCCGCTCAGGTCAACTTTGCTTTTCAGCCTCTCTGGGTCGATAAATTAAATACTAATTGAGTACTGGTGTCGAAGTACTGGTGTCTCAATACATGGTTATGATGCGTCCCGACTACTTCTGCTCATGATCAGAAATGCACATGTCGTCAGCCACCAAGGGACATGCTCAACTGGTTAAGATCAAACCACTGACAAGCAAATCTGTGGTCTTAAGCAAAATATTTGCTATTATTATTGTTATTATTATTATTATTATTATTATTATTATTATTATTATTATTATTATTATTACTATTATTATTATTATTGTTATTATATATTTAATAAATAGCTGTATAAAAGCAAAGGGCAGCATAGTTTCACATGAGTTTATGTTGAAATCTTTCCAGCAGTGGTTGTGTATATTTTAAACTCTGAAGGAAAAATAATGTAGCATATTATTTCTTTCATATTAGTGTAATCCTAGGATTTAGCATTCCTGTTCAGTGAAATGCAATTTCAACACCGCAGGAATCGCTAATTGAGTTATTGCTGCTGTAACATATGTCCATTATCCAGTGAGATAAACTTACAATACACAGTTCTCAATAATCAAACCTACAACGCATATTATAGAGCGAGACGTTAAACTCAGGATTTCCCATTTACCACACTTTAAAATGGATGTTTATATGAATCAACGATTACCCCATGAAATATCTAAGTTTCTCTCCTTTATTAATTTATGTATTTAAACGAGTATTGGCTGTGTCTATGAATAAGTAATGTCATATATTAAATCTGAAATTATTTAGTAATTCCAGAAGAAGAATTTATTGAAAGTGTCTAATGTAATTTACACGCATTAGTTGCGTTAAATACTAACATATTTGAATCGTTTTGTAATAAAAGACAGATTTCACTTTCCTTTAAGTTTTCTTCCTTGTAAATTTTGGCAAACATTCTATAATTAGAAGAGGTTCGAATTTATTATGACTTTCTCGGAGACAGTTTGCCAAATGAATTCAGTAAATTTGTTAACCGTAGAAAGTCCAACCAAACATTCTTTTTATTATATTTTAACTTTCCGTTTGAAGCAACACACTAAACTATCCCACCCACTTGATACGATAGAACTAATCATTAAACTTTTCTTACTTTGCCAAGCAATTAAAATGAAAATGTTTTCGCTGTAATAAACAAATTCCATTAATTTATAGAGAAAGTGCGTAGTAAGCTGAAATCATTTGGCGATATCCTACCAACGTCTTGCAGCCTTATACACTACATGTCTCCTATTCTGTTTTTGCTTCTTTTCTCTCAGAGGAATAACTAGAATATGTCATTCATGCAGATATGTGTATTTCGTCTTTAATTAATTATCAGGATATTATCAACAATTTGTTATCTGTTTCATCAATATTCTAATTATAATTGATTGAACATACAAAAGCCCACGTGGATCAAAACATATACGCTAAACATATTATTGTTGACACTGTTTCTTTTAAAGAAAACTATGACTACAGAAAATTGAAAACAGATATGTTGCTTGAATAAGAAACCAATTCTTCGATACCATAATAAAGTAAATGTTTTATAATCCACCCGGAAAAGTAAATGTTTTATAATTTACTCACTAGACTTCAAATGTATTCTACACAATTAATACAAATGTATTACCACATAGCTCTGAGACTGGCAATGCTACACTTTCGAACGATAAATGCAGCAATTGAGCGATTCTCAAGTATAAGAAATATAAGGTTATTCAGCGGAATTGATTTGCATTCCCTATTTAGGATGGTAGACGATAGACCAATCAACTTGAGTGTATTATTTACACTCAAGTTCCATCTAACCGTGTCCAATGCAGTGCATTCTGTGTCAGTAATCATCCCTCCACACATGCATAATAAGATATACACGAATATCTACACCATATATATATATATATATATATATATATATGTCTTGCCTGCACCTTTCGCTCTCTCTCTTTCTCCCCCCTCTCTCTCTCACTTATATACACACACACATTTTAATTAAAAGGTCGTTGCTTTAAGCAGTTTTACGTATATATAAAAAAAACATATGCTCCTTAGAAAATTAAAGTGTTAAAGCTATAGTCAAATACAGTATAAAATATATTTTGATGTATCCTTTACATTTTACATACATACATGCATACATACATACATACAAACATACATACATATATACATGCATACATATACATATATATATATATGAATGTATGTATATAAAGAATGGGGTGTGCGTGTTTTCCTTACTTTTGGGTTTCATGTGACGATCATCCAGTTTTTCGATATGTTGAGCGACCACAATGAATTTGTACGTAAAGTGGCTGAATATTGCAAAGAGAAGCGTGTCCGTAATGTCCTTAAGTTAATTCACAAATCGAATCACCCTGTCACATTGCAACGAGACTGAAGCCTTGAATATTCGTTCAACAGATATCTGCATAACTTCATTCTGCTCATAAACAATATGAGCGATCACTATATGGATCGCTTGTATGATAAAAATAAACGTCAAACCGTGTTAGCACTAAATCTCTGTTCTCAACTTAATAATACTCTAGATGTTTACGCTCGTAAACATCTGGCGTGTTACTAATGTGAGAACAGATTTAGTCGTAAGACGGTTTGACGTCTATTTTTATCATACAAGGGATCCATATAGTGATCTTTCATATTGTTTATGTTTAAGTAAAAATTCACAGCTGTCGGACTTTTTTAAGTATGCTGATCACTAGTTGAAAGTGATATTATTTAATACTATTATTTAACATTATTAATTTCTACTCTTATTATTCATTCTACTCAGTTTCATTCAAAAGGGAAGATTACCTCCTACTAGGTCTTATCCTTTAGACTTCCTTGCAATTGCTACCAGTGGCTAGCAGTCTTGAGACACTTTGTTGTGACGCAGCATTCATGCCTGTGAGTGTGACCCGTGTATATATGGTAAAATAAGATAAACTTAATGGCTCTTAATTTTTTATCAAAATAAATGTCTCTAATATACAATAGAAAATGTGATATTTTAGTGAAGACATTGGAAATGTAAATTACGAAGTAGGAGCTTTAAGCAGTGATATGTATAAATGCAATGTTACTACCAGTTCAAATATGCTAATGGCACGTTTGGACTAATAAAAATGCCATTCACTGTGTTGTATCATGGAGAAAATTTCTCACTGTTGATTATGGTGTAAATACACCTAGATCAGTTCGCAGCGCCCCCTTTACAGACTGTGAGATGCAGCATTTCAGAGTAGTTATCTTCTTCTCAGTCACAAACGCTGGGCAGATGGCACTGTGAACTGATCTAAGAGACTGATTCTCTCATGGCGCCTATGGCTCAGAACACTCTACCAACTAATCTAGGTGTACTTACACTATTGTCAACAGTATTTCGGAGTAGCTATCTCTTCTTCGGTGGCAGACCCTTGGCAGAGGACACTGCGAAATGATGAAAGAGTAATCGTCTTACTATTTCAGTCATCATGCGATGACTGATAACGCTACGCGGTGGTTCTCCTAATTACATTACGAAATCTGGAAGGGGGCGTTGCGAACTGATCTAGGTGTATTTACACCATTCTCAACAGAAAGAAGTTCTCCATGGCGAAACAGAGAGAACGGCTTTTTAATTAACCCAAATGTGCCATAAGCATATTTAAACCAGTACTAATATTGCACTGAAAAGGTAATAGAAAAAGAAACTAGTGTATAATTTCAGCTTTTGATTTCAAATATTTCTAACTTTGATTTCATCCTTGTTTGTTTGACAATTGTTCGACAATGCATTGTCCATTGAAGTTCGAAGATTTGTGACAATATGCAAAATCAATACATCAGATAGTCACCACCAGTATGTGTGTATGTATTTTCTCTGAATGAGTAGTTCAGTTTCAAATATCGTCCAAAAGGTGCTGGACATCAGAATTTTTAAGAGGTTAAAAATAAGTTATTGTAGTTTTTTGTTCCAAATCGACGGGATTTGAACTCAGGGCCTTGTCTTTCATTCGTTTACGATCAACTAAATACCAATCAAGTATTATTCCGTTCACACAAAATATGTCTAAAGTACAATCTACTTCATGTGTGTGCACCTGTATATGTGAGCGTGTATAAATGTATATATGTATACACAACCTCAGTCCAGCGTGTAAATATGTATGTACAACGTTGGTCAAGTATTGTATATCAATTTTCCTTATTAGTTTTCCAAAATAATACCTTAGTTTGATTTGAAACGTTCTGTAAAATGCTTATAGGTCATTCATCATTAGAAAAGTGTCAAAAAAATCACCTGTCAATTTTTAGCAAAGTAATGATTAGTAGCAAAACTGTTGCCATATATTTATGATGTAAAGTCATTCTACGAAAGACTAATAATGTATTTTCCGAAACTGAACAGTATATTACAAATGAGAATGATAGTTCGTTATTTGAAGTGTAATATTTGTCATATCACATATTTCTTCAGCCTTTGAAAGAGAACTATGGGGAACCAGTCAATTCTCCTTCGTTGTAAGTATTATGGCCATACGTCGAAGCGGAAATTGCTACTAAATGAGTAATTATATAATAAATAGATTTTATGATATATTGCATATTTGTTTACTTCAACTTCTTTAATCATAATAATTGATTTATCTTTTCTGTTCCCGTGTAAAGTATCTGTCAACAAATTACATGTAACAGTTGCTTCTTATATGAAATATGTTTTTAAGCATATAAAGAAAATTTTACGGAGAAGGTAGTAATTGATGCCGAGCTGAAGATGTTCAATTCACGCATAGACTGTACGAATTTATCAAGCTGGACTGGCCAGCAGGGTTTCTTTTAGACACATTTTTATATTGATTTCAAATTTGGTACAAGGCCAGCAATTTCAGGGAAGAGATTAAGTCGATTACCTCGACCACAATACTCGACTGATACTTATTCTATCGACCCCGAAATGTGGAAAGGTAAAATCAACCACTGCCAAATTTGAACGTAAGAACGTAAAGACGGACACAATCATACAATGCCCTTAGCCCGCCGTGCTAACAGTATTGTCAGCTCACCACCTTAGGTAAAGGTTTAATAGCGATTTCAAATTTTGGCACAAAGCCAGCAATTTCGAGGGATGAGATAAGTAGATTACACCGACTCCAGTGTTCAACTGTTGCTTACTTTACCAGCCCCGAAAGGGATGAAAGGTGAAGTCCGACATGGCGGCATTAGGACGCAGAACGTAAGCAAGGATGACATATCACTAAGCATTTTCTGCCGTATGCTATCAATCCTGTCAGGTCACCGCATTTGTGCTATAGTTTAAATATTTAGAAATATGAAACATTGTAACATTTTGGTTGTCTTCCAGTTTAAGCTTAAACTTCCTCAGTTTGCGGTTTCACTACAATCTTTTTTTTTATATATACTGTTCAATTGGAGCATGTATAAAGGTCTATACTTTAACATATTACAGACTAATAAGGTACTGTTATCTTTGTGGTATTAGCTTCCCACAAATGTTAACATATTTATGTGGATTAAAAATTCGTAATATTATTTCACATTTGTGGGAAGTTAGCTGTAACATTGTTTTAGAAGTTAGCTGTAACATTGTTTTAGAAGTTAGCTGTAACATTGTTTAAAAGTTTTGTACAATGCCAGCAATTTTAGACGGGGGAGATAACTCGATTAATTTGACCCGTGCTGATTTTATGGACTCGTTGAAGCTTTATCAACCCATTCTGATTTTATTGACCTCTTAAAGATAAAAGTCGTATCGACCACGGTGGAATTTGAAATCAGTATGTAAAGAGCCGAAATAAATTCCTCTAAGCACTTTGTCCGACGTACCAACCTTTTAGAGTAAGTTGTAATAATATACTCAGCTGCCATGTATATCTATCAACTGGCTGGTCTGCAGTTTTCATCTCTCCAGCTACTACATAATTATTTGCTAGTCGATTTCTATACACAAATCGAAGAGAATAAAGTATAGGTAAACCATTTTTTCAAAATAGCTTCTACTATATCTGTGATAGTATAATAATCTTTGGATACGATTTTCAGTGTCATTTGCACAACGTCTTCTGCCAGTTTACATCGAACACAATGTCTTTTAAATCAAAATTATGTATCATATTTCTCCATTACAAATTTGTAGCATATATTGATAGAAAAAGGCACTTATTATTACAAACTGACAAATGTATGTTTTACCATTATGCACAATCATTCTGTTTCGAGAAAATTTTGATATTCAGAGAAGATAAAGTGCTAAACGTCTTGACACTAGTCACTTTTTAGAACGTTTTTCTTGTCAGTCGTATCAAATATGATAGCAGATATTGGAAAACAAATATGTTGACACGAATTTTGTATGACAATAGTTACATGTTGACTGTAATTAAATATTCACTTCGACGTGAAATCATGCATAATTTAACTATATTCAGGAAGAAAAACAAACACTACTACTAATTTACTACTGACTTTGCTGCTGAGAATTACATTACATTTAACTTTAATAATTGACCTCCATTTTGACGAGTCAATCATTTTCAGATTCAAAATTTTATAAAAAGAAAACAAGTCTATACAGAATTAAAGAAATACAATAGTTTTCATTGAGATTGTTTCATCATGTCGTACACTTGAAATGTGTCCATAATAGAATCATGAAATTGACGCTTTCCCTTTACTAATGGCATTCGGCCAGCTTGTAGAGTCTATACTTTGCCATTTATATAGTAATGATTATATGAGCAGCAAGATATTGTAAATGAATAAATATACAGCAGAATATCGCTGCAAGTGAAACACATTACTATACCATTGAGGACAGAACTTTTATATCACATATGTTATCTGAAATGTGTCTGTAATAATACAATTTTCGGACAGTTGTGAAAAGTAGAAAAAACGATAAGAATTGATGGAAAATTGATAATGTTCCTGTTTTTCAAAGTGACTATAGCCGTTATATAATAAAATAACATTTTATTTTAGTGTGAATGTTAAGTAGGAGGATATCATTTACTTGCTAAACAGTTTTTTAATCATACTTCCTTTGACGTATACAGGCGAAAATTGTCTGAAATGAAAGTTATATATCAAAACATAGGTCTTATTCAATAGTAACATAGTTTTCCTAATCTTGTAACATCCTAAAAGGAACAGCATTTGTCTCACTACTAATGAAAATATACGGGCGAGTTAAGATAAAAATATCAAGTTATGTTTAATGTATGTAATATATATATATATATATATATATATATATA
>NC_068983.1:25443824-25451324 GCF_001194135.2 Octopus bimaculoides
ATAATAGTAATTAAGGAGTATCATGAACTCTTGTGTTGTCATTTTTCTCCCCCTAAAAATCAGTAGCAAACCAGAATGAAGCTGCTGAAGGAAATAAAATAATTATTTAATTATAGAGTAGTTTTTGCTATTTGTACAATATTCATTTCGTGCTTTCCAACCACATACTGACAATGAATAAATAGAAATAATGTACTCAAAGCAGCATTCTGCTATTTTCATACCTTCACATACGAAATGATTATCTAATATTGCTGCCGATTAGTCCTTTTCAAAGCAATGGCAATACAATTTAATGGAAATATATATTCAAAATAGCTGGAAACGTGTACAATTCTATAAATTTTAGAAACGATTATCAGCTTCAGTATACTATTACTTCATTCGATTACATCAGCCATAACGTCGTTTGAATCAAGAAATATTTGGAGCCAAAGCCTCCCATAAAAAAAAAAAACTATTTGGGCGTCATGTTTTATAGTCGCATACACCTTTAATGCATGAATAGCTCTAAGAGGTGACCTCAAATCTGAAGGCACATAGAACTGAGTACCCCCAGTATTTCACAGAAATTTCAGTAATTGCTTCGCTTTTAGAACTCGCACAACTGCAGTTCAGGTGGAACAACTCGTTAGAACAGAAGCGTAAAACTGGTGAAAGCACTCAATAAAAAGTGGTTTTGAAATCGACAGAGAAGCCTACTGTCACACATCGTTCCAGTGCAAAAAAAATCAAAGTCTGTTGTTGTTTTGAATATCTTACATCAACATGTACAAGTTCCTTCTGAAAATAACCCCAAGAAGAAGATTGACATCATACATTTTTTATATCAAATAGGGCTGGCGTATACGTGCTTGACCAACTGGAAAAATTTTATTCAGTCAAAGCAAGCAGTAGACGATTGTCAATGCACGTCTTTTATAATATTTTGGATGATGCTCTTATAAACATCTGGGTAATATACACAAGTATCAGCAATTCGGTCATTTGTCAACGGGAATATATTCAAAAAGTCGATGAAGAAATTAGTGGTGATTCACCTCACGGTCGTTCATGTGCATTCAAACGCCATATTGATAAAACATCTGCATCTAGAAATAAAGTCAGGCGTACATGAGTGAAAACAAAATGCCGTAGCAGAGCCACAGAAATGTATGTAGTCTGTAAGGAAACCTCTGTGTGACAAATGTACGCAAAAACGTTACGATGAATGTTTAGAATTTCAATAACGTCCTTTCTATTTTGTAAGGATAAGTTTCTGTCAAAATATTAAACTATTGCCACTAATATCAACAGAAGTACTAAAATTCAATAGATTTATACATTTTACAATGATTTATTTACATCTCCTTTTCTGCTTTTTTTTTCCTTTCCAATTAAAAACATCTTTCCATCAATTGACGCATCTGGTCGTTAAAGGTGGGTGAAAAGTCCGATCCTTCTAGCATTAAATGTGGTAGGTGTATTTCAACATGAGATGGCAAATCAGTACCTGGAACGAAATCGGTAGTTATATAAACAATTGAAACTCTAAAGGAAAAAACTTCAATCTCTCTCTCCCTCTCTCAGTTTCTCACTATATATATATATATATATATATATATATATATATATTTGTGTGTGTTATGTATGTGTATACACATATATGTATGTGTACACACGAACATAGAAAAACATTTTCTTTTTGGACTTTATATTAAGTACATTACACTGGAAAGTATTCTCACTGTTGTTACTCTATTAAGATCCTTCCGAATAATAGAAATATTTGGGAAAATATAATGGCAATGTAAACAATCTCTATTGTTATTCAGGTTTTGTAAATAATGAAACATTCTTTGCCTATTTTAAGCTAATACATTTAAGTGGCCTACTTTAGAACGTGAAAGGCTGGTTTTGTAAACTTATTGTTCTTGTAATACTTTTAACCAAATTGATTTTCTACTTAAGGTTTAACCGAAGGAGATATTAAAAAAAAAAAAAAATATTGTTTCTAAACATGTTTTACAAGAAGTTCCATATTTTATTTTAGTATCTTTATAACGAATGAAAATATTTATGATCAAAGAATATTGTCGTAAAAGACAACGTCGGCTTTGTACTTTTTAATATTGTTTTCTAAAATATGCACAATATATTCTTCTTTCTACTGTATGGTATTAAAATATGGAAATATTGAAAGAAATGAATAACCGAATACGAATAATTGCACAACTATTACATAAAAAACATCACAAACGATGAATATACACGAGAAAAAGAAGTATTTTTAGCAATTACCACTTTTATATGTTTATTAGACTGAATGTGTTGAATATTAAAGAAAATATTACCATAAGTTTAGATTAGAGTGAGGGTAGGGGAAGTAAATATTTACTGGATAGTATTTCAGTTTGAAATATTTCCGCCGAAATGAAAAAATAAGACCATATTTCTCATTGCATATTCAAATATTATTAATCGAGCAGTAATACTTGTTTAGAGATGTTATAACAATAGTAATTTGTTGAAAAACGTGGTGAAAATCACTTACAAAAATGTTTAGTTTATGGAAATTGTAACGTATAGTTATTGGAATATATGCTGTGAGGGATGGCAATTATAAATATTAGAAATTGCAAATAAGATAGAAGATAAATATAGCGTGATAGGCTTAAAATTGATCTTTTAGCTACATCGAAACAAAAAAATACGCATTTACATGTTTTTATCACGCAGAGGAAGTTACATATATATATATCCATCCATCCATATATCCATCCATCCATCCATACATACATACATACATACATGCATATATACATACATGCATACATACACAAACATACATAATACACACACTTACACGCATAAACATATATATACATACACAAACATATATATATATATACATAAATATATTTTTTAAAAAATATCTCTCTTGAAATGAAAATATAAATTCCTTGAAGACTATGTTTTTCAAAAACAAATGCAGAAATGGTTTCAGACTCACGGTTCATATTTCATTAACTCACCAAAAATAAAGAAAAAATAAGGTGCATAAATTTGTCCGCTAATTCATTCTTGTCTAAATATACTTCCCAGTAAATTTATCGCAATTATTTTAATGGTGGAAATGCCTTACTAATCTCAAACTTGTATTTAAATACACATAATCTTAAATAATTAGTAAATTAAATGTTATTATCTATCATTAGATGATCTATCATTAGATGATCTATCATGAGGTGATCTATCATTAGCATTTCCTTTTCCATGCCCACTCTCAGATTATTCGATGTTCAGTCTCTTGTTAGCAATGCTTGAATCAGAAACTTTGATGCTCGAGCTGTTTAAAAGACAAAACAGAATCGATATATATCACAATAATAAGAGCTTATATACACACGGATTGACACACACATATATACCCATACTTATGTCTACACGCACACACATACGTACACACATACACACACACACACACACAGATGTAGTTTTCAGTTCGATTTAAAGGCCAAGCTGTACCGGCCTTTGCTTTTTCCTTGGACAACATCAGTGCCGTGGAGAGCAGTCGCTGGTATGTAAGGTCAACGGATTGTCTTCCACAGACAACCTTGGCCGGACTTGTGCCTCAGAGAGGAACTTTCTAGGTGCAATCCCGTAATCATTTGTGATCGAAGAGTGTCTTTACTCTTTACCCTCCCCTCTCTCTCTCTATATATATATATGTTCGAAAAATACCGTATTATTTTACAAAGGTTGTTTAATGAGCTTATGGTATTTAAGGAAAGATTACTTCTTTCTGCTAGAAGAAAAGTAATCAATATATTGAGAGAAATATATTGTTTTCTACCTACGTGTGTTAAAACAATATCTCTTGTATTCATTTTCATTCATTGAAATTATATTATACTCTTGGCACAAGGCTCGAAATTTTTGGAGATGGGGCTAGTCGATTAGATCGACCCCAGCACGCAGCTGGTATTTAATTCATTGCCCCCGAAAGGATAAAAAGCAAAATCAACCTAGGTGGAATGGGAACTCAGAACGTAAAGACAGACGACACACCGCTAAACAATTCGCTAGGCGTGCTAACGTTTCTTATTTCTTTATTGCCCACAAGGGGCAAAACATAAAGGGGACAAACAAGGATAGACAAAGTGATTACGTCGATTACATCGACGCCAGTTCGTAACTGGTATTTAATTTATCGATCCCGAAAGGATGAAAGGCAAAGTTGACCTCGGTCGAATTTGAACTCAGAACGTAGCGGCAGACGAAATACCGCTAAGCATTTCGCCCGGCGTGCTAACGTTTCTGCCAGCTCGCCGCCTTAATCATTGATATTACATTACAAGTTTTGGCTAAATTCTCACTTGCAATTTGCAACAGTTTTTCAAACATATTCGTTACACATCACTTTTCTTGAAGCATATTATTGGACTTATGTAGGCACATACATACACACGAACATATATACGTGGTGGGGCTGAAAATGAGCTGGCATTGGATAAAAGAAAAATGAGGGAAGATAAGTTAATTATGATTTGTTTTCAACATGTTCCCTTCCCAGATTCTCACACATATTGCAGCGTCCTTTAGCTTTTCTAAACACTGTATAAGAACTGAGAAGTTGTGGCCACCGAACAGGTCTTTCATGATACCCTTAAAGGTAAGAACTTTTCATCTTCTGTCAACTTATTAAGATAATGCCTTTTGTGGCTAATTAAGTCATTTTTTACTTATGTTTCTAGTAATGTTGGTACTACTTGGGTGACCTTGATTTAGAAATTTGCATTTAGGCTTTGATTGCTACATTATTTGTAGTATACACGCCTACCGTTTTGAAATAGATCACGCTTTCAGCGGTTTGTCTTATGAGCTGAAGAAACGAGTTATGCTTATCCTTACGCGCAGTAAGATTCCCTGACAAGAACTGAAATGCAATGAACTAAACTTCATAATCCCGTGAAATGGGTATATTTGCTACCTCGCTTCGGAGCTTATGTCACTACGGTACGGAACATTCTCGCTTCCTCTCTGTCGTCAACTTATCGAGATAGTGCTTTTTGCAGTTACTTGAGTCATTTTTGACACTTATTTCTAGGAATGATGTACCCTAGTTTATAAATTTGCTTTTAGATCTTAATTGCTAATGGGCCATCTACATTTTATACATATATATATATATATATATGTGTGTGTGTGTGTGTGTGTGTATGTGTGTGTGTGTATGTGTGTGTGTGTGCGTGTGTGTGTGTGTGTGTATAAACATATACATACATACACATACGTTTATATATAAATACATGCACAGACACACATATTTATATATATGTATACACGTGTGTGTATACCTTCTTATAAAATATACCATTAATTATAAGTATACAATCTCTTCTGATGTATTAAGATATACGTCACTGGATACCCTGTCTGATATAAAGAATTTAATATTCTGAATAATGCTGGTTATGAAATAATCTTTGGTGACACAAATACAATACAAAATTCAGTTGGAAATCTTGACTATTGAAGCCTATTCTTATAAAGTACGTCAAAGAGATAAACGTGAGATTGCAGTTTGAAAAATAAAATTGGAAAATATCTAAGTAACAATATTGTTTAAGATAAGATTACAAATTCCGAAAGTAGTATTTAGTGAATTATCTGGAGAATGATATCGGATTAATTTACTAAATGATCAATGTATTTGTATTTAAAATAAACATGTTAGTAACTAAATAACTGTACAACCTACACAAATATAAAACACAAAGAAACGTGCACGCACACATATGTACACCTGTACATTTGTCTAGACACATGCATATATACATATAAATATATATTAGTGTGCCTGTGTGCATGTATATATTCATGTATTATATGTACTCTGTGGTACTAAAAAGTACTTATGCTTTTGCCTATATATCACACCGATATTTGTTTCTAGATTTACCATAATAACAATATATAAACTTATACCGGAACTCTTCAGTACCCTTAAGGCAACGTCACTCCCCGATCTAAGGTCGTCCTCTAAGGGTATTTCTTTAAAGTTGTGGTTGTCATTAGGCAGGTAGAAGCGGCAAATTATAGTAAGCCGTCATCGCATACGTTTCCTGAAATCCTAACTGTGAAGTAAGTTCATCTTCATTCCTAGAAAGACACCTGTTTTTCTGGTTTTTGAAGGTATTTGACGCGTATATAGTGAAGAGATGTACTCATTGCAGTTCAAATCCATTGCAGTGCAATATTTTAAACAGTAAGCATAATTGTAAACGTACTACGTAGGTGCTAGATATTCTATTGGGCCTGTTATGCTAGTTTCTTTAGTTATTGATGAATTAAGATGTGCTTCGTAAGGTGTATATATACATACACACACATACATGCATGTTTGCATGCATACATACATACATACATACATACATACATACATACATATGTACATACATACATGCATACATACAAAAATATACAGTCATTTAAGGGAAAACCGTTGGTAGAAAGATGGATGGATAGATAGATAGATGCATGCATACATGCACACATACATACATACATACGTACATACATACATACATATATACATACATTTAATTATCAAAACAACGTTTCTGAATGAATAAATAAACTGTTGCTTAAAATATTTCAACTTAATTGTAAATGGAAACAAATCTTCATACACATACATTATATGTGTATATACATTCGTACATATATATGTATATATATATATATATATATATATATATATATACGTGTGTATATGAGTATACATGTACATATACTTACATACGTATACATACATATACATACATATACATACATATACACATGCACGCACACATACACAATCCCCGCCACACATACATACATATGCAGACACACGCGCACACAAACATCCATATCAACACGTCATTAATTTTAGAATACCATTATCTTTTCATATTTATAAATAGCTATCAACAATAATAATTTTCGTTATTGTTAATCCTAATGTTGTTCTTGTTGCAGTCTGCTGTTCCATTGTTTATAACCATAAAGTTGCAATTCTGCACAAGTTTGATGCTACATCATACAGTTTTCATATAGAAAAGCAGTGAACACATGTGAATAGGTAATGATGTCTTAGCTGACAATATAGTTTATTCTCTCCTAAACTTAACAATTTCCATTGAAATTAATTACTTTGGATTTTTCAGTTGAATTAATTACATTATATGATTTTATATTGTTTATTTTATGATTTCTGCTTCTTGGCACTAGCTGCAGTCCTGTAATAAAAGAGTTTTATTGTTTGGCTATATTCAGCACTATGCTGTGAACATGGATCTCTTTCACATGATATCAACTCTTATGTATGACTTGAAGTTGATAAAGACATCTCTAACAACGGTTAAAATTCGCTTTCTGCTTCTTCATCATCATTCTACTTGCTGTTGTTGTTCTTCCTTTTCCCCGCTTCTTTTTACCATTCTTCTCCTTCTGCTGCTACTACTATTGTTACTA
>NC_068983.1:25454310-25457870 GCF_001194135.2 Octopus bimaculoides
TGTGTGTGTGTGTGTGTGTGTGTGTGTGTGTGTGTTTGTGTGCGTGTGTGTGTGTGTGTGTGTGTGTGTATATATATTCTATCTTCTGTCTTTAATTTAACACAAACACATACAGATATATACATATACATTCATGCATACATGCACACTTGTAACAGTCCATGTGTGCGCATTCTGTTTATTGTTTCGTCACACCGTGGGGAGATGTTTTATCTGTCTTCTCCAGCCACATACTATATCGATGCAACTTTGATTATTTTTAAAATAGAAAATAATGACACACAATAATGCCTCTTCTTGTAGTAATTTTATTTTCCTGGTCCCCAATGACTAGCATGACACACGGATGCCCCATAGTTGGAATAATATTTTTAGTTTTCTTTCGTTCCATAAAATTATAGTTTTTTTTTCTAATAATGTTTCTTTGTGTCGTTGTCTCATTGTTTCAAGATTTCTCGTATGTTTTCGAGGCCATTCCATTCTCTAAAAATTTGAAGATTATGTTAAAAATAATGATATCATAACTGCTAATGCTCATGATGGGGATAGTTGGTAATGGCTCCTATCATTACTGCAAGGAGTTACAACCCTACGTACACAAATCTAAGGCTCACATATCTCCCAGCGGACATTACCTAGAATGGAAACCCGTTCAGGTTTAACTTTCTTTACGCACGTCAACTTCCAAAAATGGAACATGGAGTAACTTCCTGCTTAACAATGATTCTAGCAATCAATATTCAAATATATACCAAATAGCCAGAACCACTGGATCTTGCCCGCAGAGTGCAAGGAACTAAGAACTTAACTAGAAATGATTAGGGCTGTGGATTGAGCGTTATATTAACTGATATCCCTTCTTGGTTTAAATATATTTAAACTGAGTCATATATTGTTATTGGTATGACAGAATACATCCCCCTTATCTGTTTGGCTATGTGTTTATGTTGAATACTAATATTAACGTTTACCCTTGGTTATGCAACAAATCAACTTAAGGATTGAGTACATTACAAATTGCCCTGTGGTATTTACTTAAACCCGCATACTTTTCATTTCATTTCCTTTGATCAATAATAGACTTATTGTAGTAAAGCAACTTTCAAACGCATCACACCTTGAGATATGTCTCTAGATATTGATTGCCCATTCAACATTGCCTCAGTAAGCAGATAATTTGAAATGATGCTCCAATCGTGGCGCAGTGGTAAGGATTTTGCTCCCCAATCACATGGTTCTGGGTTCAACCCCACTGCATAGCACATTGGGCAAGTGACTTTTACTGTAGCTTCGGGCTGATTTACACCTCGTGAATGGACTTGGTAAAGAGATAATGAAAGAAGCCCGTCGCATATATATATATATATATATATATATATATAAATCGAATAATAGCGTCTACGTCAATAAAACGATACTTATGTCATAAATCAAGGACACAATATTGTATAGAAACCGTAGACATTGATACTCTCCTGAACTGTCGTATTTGAAAGGTAACAATAAAATGCTTCAGAAGTGTTAGAGAACTGATTTATTTAATCAAAGTATGATCCATGTTCATCTATGACGTTTACCCAGCGTTCCTCTATGTCATACATCTTAAAAAAAAAAAAATCATCTTTCATTGCGATAAACTGTCCGAATGCTTCAATTACCTCTTCTGTATTGAGGAATGTTTTAGTGCTTATGAAAAGCTAAAAATATTTAAATAAGTGATGATCAGTAGGAGAGACAACAAGGGAATAGGGAGGATGTTGCAAAATTACATAATTCAGGCTTTGTAACTTTTGGACCGTAGCTTGAGGAGTTTGAGGAAATGCATTGGTTTCAGATTTTGCCATAAGGGCAGCAATTTCGGGTTGGGGATGAGTCGATTCCATCGACCCCAGTGTTCAATAGGTTCTTGCTTTATCGATCCTGAAAGAATGAAAGGTAAAGTTGACCTCGGCAGAATTTGAACTCAGAACGTAAGGACGGACGAAAAAGGTCGCTAAGCATTTCGCCTGGCGTGCTAACGATTCTACCGGCTCACCGCCTTAACAATGTTGATAATAATAATCCTTTCTATTACAGGTACAAGGACTGAAATTTGCAGGAGGAGGAGGATAGTCGATTATATCGACCCCAGTACTCAACTGGTACGTAATTCATCGAGCCGGAAGGATGAAAGTCAACCCCGGCGAAATTTGAAGTCAGAAAGGAGTGACAGGCGTAATACCGCTAAGCATTCCGCGCAGCGTGCTAACCATTCTGCCAGCTCACAACCTTATTAATAATTAATTCAAATTTTGCCACAAAGGCAACATGACTGAGGTGGGGATAAGTTGATTACATCATCTCCAGTGTTCAACTTGTCCTTATTATTTTCTACTCTAGGCACATGGCCCAACATTTTTGGAGATGGTGCCAGTCGATTGGATCGACCCTAGTATGCTAGTGATATTTTAGCAGAATTTCGTCCAGCGTGTTAACGATTCTGTTAGCTCGCCGCCTTAGCCGCTTTATTAATAATGATAATAATAACAATTGTTGTTATTGTTGTAGTTATTACTACTACTATTATTATCATTATCGTTAAGAGTATAATTAATTATTCAATATACTTAGCAGTTGAATTATAAAGTATAATTCGATCGCTAAATATATTGAAGATTGTAGCATTAAATAAAAAGAAATTAATTCTTATCTTGATTTTGATATTTCTTACGGAAATTAATTCTTACACACCAAATTTATATATTACGCAAATCAAGTTAAATATAGTAGACAACTGTTAAATAGTATTTTCATAATTAGAAGCCAAAATACATTCAGCAAAGGAAATTATGCTTAATTAAACGTAATCGCATAATAAAATAATTACTGTAACCACCGAATCCAGTTAAATACATCTGTATGTACGTATGTATGTGTCTATCTGTCTGACAGTCAGTCTATCTATAAAAATTATAAATACACGCACACACACACACACACACACACACACACACACATACATACACACACACATATATATATATATGCTAGCACGTATGTGTATATAATTATACATCTGTCTTTTCATAATATTTAATATGTGTGTGTGTGTGTGTGTGCGTAGATAGATGCTTATAAAATATCCTGTGTATATAGATGAAAATGCCAAGTCCATGCATGAGCACACGAATACACATATAACGACTGGCACAGATAAGCTCATGCGATGGAAAGGCAATACATGACATAAGTCTGAATGCAATTCGGCAAATATTTTCATGCGCGTTTGCAACTTTATACTTCAATTTTCCCCCTTTGGCAGTCCGTACGGAAGAGAAACAGATATTTTTGGTAAGGAAATATTAATTTCGAAACCAGTCTACGGATAACTTTCGTATTTATTTCTGTAATTTTCCCTAGTCTCGCCCGCATGTTTTGCTCCGCTAAATTTTTCTTTGAGAACAATTCGGTCTTAATAGACACATTACATGTGATCTTCTAGCACATTAGCAGTCCACTTAGTGGTCTCTTTTATACACACGCACACACACACACACACACACACACACACACACACACAC
>NC_068983.1:25457964-25466936 GCF_001194135.2 Octopus bimaculoides
CACGGTCCCGTACATCGGACAGTTTTGTTAGAAAATATTCTAACAAAACATTTTCTAACAAAACTGTCCGAAGAACGGGAACATGAAACTCCGAGTAACAGTCTTTTGTTATATTTCTGGTGCTTTTAAATAAAGCATACTACTCTACCTCTGGTGTTTGAGTACTCTTTTTTCCACCTTGTTGCACATTTACGTGCTTACTCCGGTATATATATATATATATATATATATATATATATATTACTAAAATACAGTGATATTTTAATCCAGCAAAATAAAGCACAGTATAGGTAGAATTATAGAAATGAAGTAGTGGTGCACGGAGCACACATATTTGATGGAAATAGCAGTCGATATTCTTTCGGCACTAGGTGAAGCTTCACTGAATGTATAGGGCACTGATTTCCAAATCTTTTCGGACTGCCACCCCTTTGATACCCAGGCCACATTCCTAGTGCCCCACCCCAATTAAGCCATCACAAACCTGGACCTATTTCTGAAGCAAATTCAAAGCAACTGTATTTAACAAATAGACCTTAACTTAATGAACCCACTATTTTGTTGTTTTTCCATGAAATGCTACCCACGCCACGTTTTACGTAACTTCTTACCCCATTATCTCCCCACTTTTCTTCAACGCCCCAAGGAACTTTCCACTGCCCCCAGGGGAGGCAATACCGCCCAATTTAGGAACCACTGGTATAGAGGTAGGACGCTAGAGTAATAGACAACCTTATACTCGAGTTTAGAACTTTGCAAAACACGTGCATTAGCGTAAATGTAGAATTCTGAATATGAAGTAGTGGTACACAAAGTACCATTATTTGCTGGAAATAGCAGTCGATAACCGTTCGGTGCGAAGTAAATCTTCACTGAATGTATAGAGGCATTTCGTCCATCTTTACGTTCTGAGTTCAGTGAAGCTTTACCTAGCGCCAAGAGGTTATTGACTGATATTTCCAGCAAATAACTGTACTGTGTGTACGACTAATTCATATCTATATAAATTAGTGTGTGTGTGTGTCTATGCGCGCTTGCACGCAAATAGGAACATGTACATTTATATCCTTATGTGCACACATAAAAATTAATGTCACTACACACATACATATATATAGAAATGCACACACACACACACACACACACACACACGTATGCTATACAAAAACTTCGCTACATGCACATGTGCTAGCAAATGTAACCATATGCAATGTATCCTGAATATGGAAATTCGAATATTATTTCGCAAATCACTTGTTCTAACAATCCACATGTACATCAACACATATGCAGGCGCACACATGCATATACACACACATGCACACAGGCGTGTATACAACTCAGAATGTATAGACAGACGAAATGACCCTATGCATTTTGCCCGGCGTTCTATAGATTCTGCCAGTTATTGACAGTAAATATTGAATTCAAATTTTGTCACAAGGCCAGCAGTTTTGGGGGGTGGAGTTAAGTCCATCACATCGACCCCAGTATTGAACTGGTACTTATTTTATCGATCTCGAAAGAACGAAATGCAATGTCGACCGCAAACGGATTTGGACTCAGAACGTAACGACGGACGAAATGCCGCTACGCACTTTGCCTGTCGTGATAACGATTCTGTCAGCTCGCCACTCATAGTAAATATTGCCACCGTGAGTGATTGTGTCAGTTGCATTTCCAGCCTGTATGTTGCTATTCGCAAACTAAGTCCATTATATTTATATCTCCACTTTTTATATATAGAACTGTTTCCGTTTTATGAGGTTATATAGGTTTAATACTTTTAGAAAACATTTAAGCTTTTATATGCATTAGGAGATTAAACTCTGAACTTAATTTCCAGTCGTTGCTCTATTGGTCTTAGTGAGTTGTTAGTTTAGTGACTAGATATATTTTTATTCATGTATCTGGGACAATTGCTAATTTGATAGAAACTAGATTTGAAAGTATTCACAGTTAATCCGATTTAAAATTTCTTATTTATCCTTGATTTTGGCGGATGCAACTATGCTGTACACTATATATTTGTATAATAAAATCTGATGAGAGAAGTTATTGGGTAATAGATTTAGATATCAGGAGTGAGATAGAGATGGTGATGCTGACTGTTTCTGGTGTTGACTTTGACTATTGGTTCTGACAAGTTATGTTTAGTGATGTGACATAATTTGGTATCGGTATAAGAATAACCTATTGTTTCCTGGCTACTGAACTGATTTTCTACTAAAAGCTACTGCAAGATTTTTGCGGGCAGTGAGGTTGACTGGCAAGAGGTGTTAATGTATGTGAGTATGTGTGTATGTGTGTGTTTGTGTGATATGTGTGTGTGTGTGGTGTGTGTATGTGTATGTATGTCTGTGCGGTGTGTGCATGTGTGTGCTTGTGTGTGCATGTGTGTGTGATCTGCGTATTTTCTATTATGTCGATATCCTTAACTATGCTATACATACATTTATATAATAGAATCTTATGAGAGGAGTAAGGCAGAGGTGGTGATACCGGAAGTTTCTGGTGTGCATTATGGCTTTTGGCTCCAGCAAGTTAGGTTTAGAGATGTCTTAGTTAAGTATCGGTGCAAAAATAACCTTTGGTATTCTGGTTGTTGAAGTAATTTTCTACTAAAAATTACTGCAATATTTCTGCGGGCACTGAAATTGAATGGCAGGAGGTGTTAATGTATGTGTGTGTGTCTATTATGCCGATATCCTTATATCCCAAAATTGTTAGGTTGGAATGTTTGTGCGCTTACAGGTCTGAGAAGAAATCAAATTATTCCCAGACTGAACGTTTCCATGATATAAGTAGTATGTACATAATTTTACATTACTTGATATTAAAATCTATACGCATGTATTCTTGAAAATATATGCAGAAATCTATTATGTGATTATTATTAGATGTGTAGTGATTTTAATGCCTGAAGGCTGTGTCCATATATTTTTAAGTTCACGTATATATGTTTATTTTCTTTCTCCCTCAATTTTATCAATTTATGGTGGACCAGAAATTGAAAGAATAATTATTGGAGGTTGCATCATAAGAAGATGAGGGAAAAGAAGTAGCAGAAGAAGCGGGTAGAGTGGGTGAGTAGGAGGAGATGAAAAAGTTGTAGTGAGTGTTAAAACGATGATAATATTATTGGAAGAAGTTGACAATGAGTCTGAGAAGTTAGCAAGAAGGAGATGGAGAAAAGGAGTAGAAACCGAACTAGTAGTAGTAGTAGTAGTAGTAGTAGTAGTAGTAGTAGTAGTAGTAGTAGTAGTAGGAATAGTAGTAGTAGTAGTAGTAGTAGTAGTAGTAGTAGTAGTAGTAGTAGTAGTAGTAGTAGTAGAAGAAGAAGGAAGAGAGAGGCCAGGAGAAGAAAAAGGAAGAGAGAGGCCAGGAGAAGAAAAAGGAGGAAGACATAAAGAGGTGTCACTGTTTTATTATTATTATTATTATTATTATTATTATTATTAGGAGTTGTAGTAGTAGTAGTAGCAGCAGCAGTAATACTAGAAGTAGTAGTAGTAGTAGTAGTTGTTGTTGTTGTTGTTTACGTACACAAAGAAGGAGAAGACAAAGTAGTAGAAAACGAAGGAAGAAGAAGTAATTATTCGCTCTTCCCCTTTTAGTGTATAGTGGAGAGCTGGTTGTTTTAAGTGGTCAAGTATTTAACAGAACTAATGAGACAATCATCTAGATCGGGAATAATAAGCTGACCGACATTCTTTAGTTCCAAGAACCAATCAAAGGATTTCTGAATGTGTATGCGGAAGGGGACATTCTTTGAAAATTCTAATGTAACACGATTTTAATTGAACATAGCACGTAAGGTGAAACCAATAACGAGAAAGAGGAAGAATGCGAGCGATGGGGAAAAGGTGGAGATAAATCGAAAGAATGTATGTGAGGTATTGGATTAAGGTTTCGTATTCAGCCTTTATAATCAATAATATTACAGCAGGTGCAATCTCATACAACGTTCGTATAAGCGATACCAACGCTGAATCTTATTGGCAACCAATGGACGTGTTAGAAATATTACCTAAACTCCAGTTTCAAATCCCACGGTGCTTTCCTAATAGATGTGTTGCTTTTATGATGCTGTTCTGTATTAACTATCTAAGATAATAAGGAAGAGAGGGAGAGGGATATATATATATATATATATAGAGAGAGAGATGGGTGAAGGAGAGAGGAGAATGAGGAGGAAAGAGTGAAGAAACAACATGGCAACTGCTGCTATATTTTTCATCATACGTTTACTCGATAATGATCAGATGGTAAATATAGTATTGTAGTTAATGCTATGTATTAAATGTATTTGTTAATACATCAATCACTGCTGTCAATTTGGACTACTATCATTGATGGTATTTGTTCTTGAGTCATCGCTATCATCACAGACAAATACATCTTAGGTCCCAAATTTCGCATTACTGATTGAATAATCGGTACGGTGTGAATCTCGGCTTTTATTTGTACTGTCACAGTTGGTCATCTCCACTTCATCCGCTGATATACTAGTTTAGTGGGTGAGTAGTTCATTTCAGTAATAAATCACTTCAGTCATCCCATTGGGTTTATAAAATCACAACTCTCATTAGCTGATCTCATCAAGAATGAAACATTTACATATCCTGTTCCCTGAGATCTGTAGTACCTGTAAATGCGAGTTTAAACCACTGGAAATACATAACTGTCTATTTTGAATTAGAACTGAATTCAGAACAGCAACCATTTTTTAAATTTTAAGCAGGAGCAGATCACCTAGAAAGTTTACCCCCAAATTTTCCATTCACAGTTTCTCTCAACCTTCACCCATTCACTAGTTCTGGTGGACGTGAACAAGAACACTGGATAGAATAACGTTCTTTAGCATTAATTTTCCCTTTAAACTTTAGTAAAGCGGCGACTTGATAGAATCGTTAGCACGCATTTTTTACGTCCTAACGTTCTGAGTGTAAATTCTGCCGAGGTCGACTTTCCTTCCATCCCTTCAGTTATCCATAAAATAAGTACCAATTGAGCTCTGGGTATCAGTATAATCGATTTATCCCCGCCATCAATATTGCTGGCCTTGTGTCAAAATTTGAAACCAATATTAATAAAGGTGAAACCTCTATGCTGTCAGTACAAGAGACTGGAACAATAATATAGTGGTAAGTTTCATCTAAAGCTTATTTTTGTTTATAGTTACCGCTTTCACAGTAGAGATCTTAGATGGTACGTCAAATGTTAAGCGAACGTCATCAATACTCACTCTTTATCCTTGCAAATTTGTTTGTCTTCCAGCGGGGGTAGCATATATCTGAAAACTCAAGTATTTGTCATCATAATAATAAGAGGCATTGAATCCATGCTCATAATTGCTATGTCTCGGTAATATTTCTTCGTGAAACTAGCATAAAAAAACAGGTTCTAGCAAGGCATATGCATCTTCACTAAGCGGATTTCTAGTTTAAGCACCCCATGTCTCCCCTCATAACTTTTTTTATCGTTTGGAATTTTCAGAAAATGCTTTAGAATTTGGGTTCTATACAGGGGAATTCATACGATTATGGCAAACGAAAAATATTCTTTTGTGTGTGTGATTTAAGGGCAATTTAGCTGTTGTTTTTAGTACATCCCATGATCACCTGATACCATCCTCGTTTCTTGTCCCGTCTGACATGTATTGATGTTTTTCAATGTTTTTCTTCCCATAAACACATTTAAGGGAATGCGGATGCACCCACCAGTGTTTAAGCAAAAAACGGTATTTAAGCAAAGAAAATGGAAAGAGGGTGGAAATTTTAGAATTTATGGGGATGGGTTTAAGAATTAAAAAAAAAAAGACATTTTTCATAATCATATGAATTCTCGTGTGTAGAAAGCACCTTGGCAAAAATTTTCTGAAAATTACAAAAAATAAAAAAAGTTTCTGTGAAATTCTTTTCATGAACATTATCATCGACCTTCAAATTTTATTTCGTTTATTGCATATCGATAAGTTTATGATTTTCAGAGGCTTCTTCAGTATGTTCAAATCCATGTTTTTCTAGTCCGTTGTTATCTATGACACCTCCTTCTTCTAAATTTCCTGACGAATGGGCTTAGTTGCTGGGATACTCAGCTAACAATACACTTACTACTAACTTCGGTGGAAGATATTCATTTCTACAAATCTAGAAAGTGTCATCATTTTTATTAATTCATCAGAGACAAAACAAAGCAAATTATGTGAAATTATCATTGCCATTAATCATTTGTGTAACACTGGAGTATATTTATTACATACATATTGTTGTGCGTATTCATATAAGGACAGGCATATATATATATATATATACGTGTGACTGTATGACTGTTATCTTTTCTAAGCTGATTTAGTGCATAAACGTTTTCTCTTATTAGATCTAAGAACACGCAGTTTCTGTTGTGTGGTTCTAGGTCAGTCACGGAATCGATTAAGACGTTGAAAATCACGTTGGTAAACGAATAGCAAAAAGAATGTCGTTCAACGTAACCATTGTTCTGATCGGCGGCGGATGATTTATGAATGACTTAGTTGCTATTTTGAACAGTTCGCTTAACCACGTGTGAGATGAATGATAACACAATGATCTGGCAAATTACTAAACCAAACACAGAGGCACGTACACAGATATATACACACACAAACACGCACGCACGTACACAGATACATACACTCACACACACACTCACTCTCTCTTTATCTTTCTCCTCTATCTTCCCCCTCCCTCTCTTTTTCTTTCCCCACTCTCTTCCCCCATCTCTCTCTCACACACATACACAAACATTCTCATCTTTTCTTACTCTGATCACAATTTCTCTTTTTTTAGGTTGTATGGTAATTACTGTAGTGAAATAATTGTTAATGGTGTTGTGAGTTTTGACTTATGTGGGGAGGGCCATAAAAGAGAGCTATACGCATATAAAAACACATACATCATGATAAGAGAGAACGGATTTGTGCACACTTTCCGTTATCTATATTTCAATGAAAACGATTCAAACATATTATTATCAAATATTAGCAAAAGGCTCTGACCGTTGTGATTGCAAAGCAATTATCTTCAATATGCAACAATGCTGGCACCATGTCTTAAGAAATTGCCATGAGAAATGTCTCTATATTGTGAGGGGCAAGATTCTCCGCTAATCATTATTTTTGTGTTTCCTGACCACTGTACATTCCTTAAGTTATATTTACTTACGCAAAAAATAATTTTAATATAACTTAGAATAAAATATTGGTTTCAAACGCAAAAAGACGGAGAAACTGCCGCTAAGCATTTTGTCAGACGTACTAACGATTCTGCCAATTCACTGCCTTAATTTCAATAAGAATATTGACCTTATTATTCTACAAAAGAAAGGCGGCAAGATGGCATATGTGTAAACACGCCAGATAAAATCCTTACGGCATTGCGTCTCATCTTCTTTTCAGCTCAAACCTCGCCGGGGTAGACTTTGCCTTTCGATGTCGAGAAATAAATTATGGTTGAAAACTTAGTCTTAGAAACTTAATCTTAGTGTTAAGTCTTCCTGTGCTGTGTGGCGCATTGGGCAGCAAGGCTTCTCCAACGAAGTTATCCAAGGTTGAAAACTAGGTCGATATAATCCTTCAGCTCTCCCCAGAAATTTCAGGCCTTGTGCCCGTAGTAGAAATAATTGTATAGAAAAGGAAACAAATATATTACCTTTTATGCAATCATTTGATATATTGTCGCGGGTATTTTAATGTTATGTTTTAAATTTCCTTTGATATTTACAGTTGGATTTTGAAGTCAATGAGGGAGCCTCCATGTGGTCTCATACCCAGCTTGAAATAGCAGATAAATCTTGCTCAAATTGTACAATTCTATTTTAACAGAATGAAGTACGCAGTAGATAATATATTCCTAAATCTTATTAAAAGGACTATTAATATCTTTGATGATAGCTATACATATCGATGTCTTCCGCTCCCTATGTCTGGGACTAAATACAACGGAAATTGTGAGTTAAATTCCATCTCATTCATCGTACACCAACAAATCATTCCCTTTATTTGTATGTCCATTCTGTAGCAACATCATTGGTTTCATTTAAGATTAATGAGTTGATTCATCAGTATTCTACAGTAAAAGATATTTCGTGAATCAGAAGACGTGTCTATTTACTTTGCTAAACACAAATACACACAATATATACACACATACTGACACACGTGTGAGTATGTGTGCGTATATTCGTGTAAATATATCATTATACTATGTTTATATAAAAAGTGATTATCAGCACAAGAATGAATTAAACATACATATAGCATGCATACATTTACAGAGAAAATTACATACATGTGTGTATACGCGCACAAACACAGCACACATATTGAGAGGTATGTAGTTACCATTCACACACAAACACATACAGTCACGCGCGCGCACACACGCATACACATATGTACATAAACACATACATGTGTGTTTGTTTACAAAATACTTTGGAAAATGTTAGATAGCTTAGCTGAAGATATCGTGACAGATTATCACTCATTGCAGCTTACCGTGACAACCATCTTACCATGACAAGTAGTCGTTTCTACAAAGATCTACTGTTTAGAAGACGTTCGCTCAAGAAACATCCTGTGGCCATTCATCTTCCATTACTTTTCGTTTCATTTCGCTTTCAATAGCAATGTGAGAAGTCATTACGGCTTTATTTATTATGTACTATTTGAAAAGATATAATTTAAAGAAGGCTAATTCAGTGTACGTTTTCCACACGTCATTCAAAGAGACGTTGATAATGTTCCGTTCGCCGCTATATTCTGTTTCAGCAAAGCCGCATAAAAGAATAAACTGGAAATATTAAAGAGTTAGATACACTCTTCTGAATAATTTAAAACTTGTTTTCTGATCAGTGTTTTTCAAAAGAATTGTTTATTTCTGTTTTATTAAGCAAATATTGAAAATCGTGATGATATATATATATATATA
>NC_068983.1:25467014-25476270 GCF_001194135.2 Octopus bimaculoides
ATATATATACAAGAATAAGAGGAATGACCAGCAAATGTGGATTCCTGAATGATCAATATCAATTTCTACCCTCATTAATAAATTTTTAAATATATATATATATAACGTGAGAGAGTTAGGGGTTGGGGGTTCAACCCACTAAGGGATAGTATCTATCCAGTATACTGCTGGGAGGGTACCCAATTATTGCTACACTAGTGCTATACTAGGTGCAATCAATGGGAGCGGGTAAAAGTGGTGTTATATATATATATATATATATATATATATATAATCAAAATAAGCAACAGGATATCAAGAGGTGGTGCAGTACGACTGTTTCGATCGAATCCCTTTAATTGAGCAATGCAATCATTATATCAATTTAAATGTAGGGCTATAGTCAGTTGCACAAATAAATAGAATTTTAATCAGTTGGACACATTAATATAATTTTTCTCTAATACTTTAACAAAAAAAATAAGATGGAAGAAATCCATGTTGTCGCTATTGTAGCTAAGAATAGACTACACTCCCAAGAAAGGTATGGAACTTACTAGGGTCATAGCTCGTAAAGGATTGAGGTTCATCTAAGACTAGATGACTGTGTCTGTTTGGAAGGAAGGGCCAGAGTGAGTTGATAACTCATGGCTAGGTATGGTCATAAATATTGTCACGATATTAGGAGTAGTAAATTGGATATAAAGTAATTGTCTCTAAAGGAAGCTGGGTAGGGGAAGACCCTAAATCATGATGTCAGTTATCAGTTAAAGGAGTAAGACGCTAATAAAAGCTATGATGTTAATACAGAGGAAATTTTATCATGAGGTACTATGGGTGATTGTTTATAAACAATATTGTTATATTTTGTAAAGATAAAATTTAAGATTATCAAAAATTATATCATAACCCAAATTGGTAAAATGCATGTATATATCAATTTTCAAAACTAAAAAGGAAAGGTTACGTAGAATCAGTTTAATATTCATTCATGTACTTAATTATTTCTAATCCGTTCTAACTTTTGAATGAGGCGACTTTATAGAGCCCAGGTTTCGCAGGCATATAGCAAGGCTAAAATGACAACAGCATTACAGACCATAATTTTTGTTGCTGAGTTTATATTATATGTTGTTGAAGACGCTTTTGATTAGCTTTTCAGCTTCATTGTATGCCGCACCAATTCTGTGTTCCATATCTGTTTCTGATGTACACTGGTTTGATAAGGTGATATAGATATGCAAAATGCTCTACTTGTTCGAAAGGTGCACCGGATCACGTTCTTCCATCTTCGATCGCTTTGTTCACATTAGACGTATTTATATACGAAATAAATCAGTGCTGCTTTAATTTCTATAGAAAATCTATAGAGATAACCTTAAAATAGGATTTAATAGCATTGCTAACACGGTAGGACACGTAGGACACAGCATTGAGTTATAAAGCGTTTCATATACTTTGTAGTATATTATGGCATAACGAAATACAGTGTCTCTACAAGTAAATATGTTCATACCAACTGCCAGGAATATGTTTAATATGTAAAATTCGTATGTAAAATAGTATTACACCGTTATACGTAGTAGTTATTTAAGCAATGAGCACCAGAATGGTTAATGGAATGATTGTGGTGCTGGAGAGGGAGGAATAGCTTCTGAAATGCATATATACCCATTAACTATATTTCCATTTTCGATCGCATTGTTTACATTAGACGTTCGGATACGAAACGTAGTAGCAAATCAGTGTTGCTTATAAATTGTGAAGAATATTTGTAGATATAACCTTAAAAAATAATAAAATGAGATTATCAATAGCCTTTATATTTCGAAACCCTATTACTTCTATATATATAGGTACTACATATATAGGTACTACATATATAGGTAGGTCTTAACATGGACCATACGAAAACAAAATATATGCAGTCGAAAGACGTAAGTACAAAGCCGAATTAAGATGGGAAGTGATGAAATCGAGGTGAAGAAGTACGTCTGTTTAGGGCACACAGTAAATATGCTTCGAGATATGGATGCTGAAATCTCAAAGAAAATAAGGGCAGAATGGAAATTATACAACGGATTTGCTCCAAACAAAGCTAGACACTACCATACGCGACTCTTCTATAACCCCACACTACCAGCGCTCTTATAAGTACGTGAGACAAGGGCTACTACAAAGCGGATAGAACATCGATGGACTACGACGCAAAGGTCAATGAGAGAGTACATTCGAAATGAGATAATTCGAGAACGAAGCGGAGTAAATGTGATTGGATTGCAGAGTGCTGAAGGCACATGTCCCACTGGAGATGTCGCAAGGATAACGAACAACAGGCAGAGCAGTTCAGTTTCCGAGTGGGATCCAAAGGATGGGAAAAGGCCATTTCTCATCTACACAACGATGAGAAGACGAATTAGTCAAAACATGTGGATCAAGATGGAAAAAAAAAATGGTTCAATCAAGGCAAAATTGGAAGTGTATTGTGACCAGCAGTGTATAACTGCATCTGATGGTCTGGTCGATACTGTGATGCTGTGATATATACATAGGTCTGTGTGAGGGTGTGTGTGTGTGTGTGCGTTCGTGTGTGTGCTTGTCTTTTCTAGTATTGTACTAAATACAATGGATGTTTAGATTTGACCATAATTACACTAAGCTGAGTTCTTATAAAATCCAGATCTGTCTGGTGTTATCAGCGTATCGATCAGGCATCAGAGTTTCTCATCGGTTTATGCATCCATTCAGTTTACTCATTTTGCATTTCAGTGAATTCTTCTGTGACTTTGAAAAGAATTAGTATTAATGATGATAAGTATTTTGTGTATTACCAGCATAAATTTAATTGATTAAACATTTGTTATCTAACTTAAATTAATCATTGGATGCTTCTAGCAAGCATATGTATTTATATACTCAAAAGCATCCCCTGGAGATTTGGTAGAAACCTTATTTCAATTTGTTTATTCAGCGACTGCATATATATGTGTGTGTGTGTGTTATGTGGGTTTGTTTGTGTTTGTGTATGTTTTGATGCCGAAATGTTTTCGCCTTTTCTGCTGCCACAGCGAGAAAGCATTGTTTAATATTTAAAAAATGAAAATATTTTCAAACTACATTTGTGGAAGAATAATAATATTGTAGTTTGAACTACTTAAGGAAGCAATAACTTCCTTTCCATTGCTTAATGCTAGGAAGATTTAGCCATTTTAGGATTAAATAAATTGGATAATTACGTAGAAACATCATTTAAATGGTTACATATGTTCAAGATGTGAATACTTATATTTCACGACCTCTTTCTTGAAGCATATGTATAACTATATATGTAGTATGAACAAGATCGTAAACAAAACACATGCGTATTTATATGAATACAATGATTAATGTATAACTACTTTAGCTCAACACCTAAATATTGATTTCAAATTTTAGCACAAGGTCAGCAAATTCGGGGACGGAAACGAGTAGACTACATCGACCTCAGTGATCCACTTGTACTTATTTTATCGACCCTGAAAACATGAAAAGTAAAGTCAGCCTTGGTGGAATTAGAACTCAGAACGTAAAGATAAATGAGATAACGCTAAGCATTTAATCCGGTTTCCTAACTATTCTGCCAGTTTACCACCATTTCCGCCTAAATTTTTGCTTACGTCTGCATAAATTACGTGTAGTGCCTTACAGTCTTTTATAATTATTAACTTAATTTGTAATTTCAGTATTTTAATTACAGTATTTGTTAATATAATTATTTGTGGATAATACTTGATAGATTAAAAACAAAAATGGTTTCTTTCTAGTATCTATCAATTTCTTTTCTTCGATGAATTTACTGCCGTTCTCTGAAGAAAACGAAAATTCTCAATGAAATGTTTTATTTTATAAAAAAAACTCCATTAATATTGTAACAGATTATCTAATAAATGATCGACAAATAAATAATAAATGCTGCAGCTTGTCAATACATGTGCACAGTAAATCTTTCTGACGAAACATTTACACCTACACGAGTAAAACAAATACAATATCTCGGTTCCAAAAGATAAATAATACGATACTCTCAGGAGTGTTATCATACGAAACAAACAGCTGACGATGTACAGTGCGAGATTCAAGTGATACTTATCGTGGAACGATATTCCGATACCAACTTCTAATCTATTGTTCTCGCTTGTTGAAGTTGTTTATGATGAAATATGAAAATATGAAGAGAAAATTAACGTATGATTATTCAATGATATAGAAATATAATGATCGTGTGAGATAATATATTGCTTCCCCTGTAATAACAATAAGTAGAAACAAAATAAATTCCACAAAAAAAAAAAAAATATATCAGCAGATAGGATTCTAGAGTCAAACACTTTGATGAAAAAATTTCTATGAAATTATTTAATAGATTATCCATTCACGAATAAAATATATCTCTTGAATCCACAACTTCGGTATAGTTTCAGACCTTTCGATGTGGTTCAACTTTTTTAATATTTACCAAAGTATATAATCAGATATAATTATAGTTAAAATACTTTAAGAACAAACTGGTATAACAAAATATATTAGACGTACTTAGCAATAATCAGTCTTATCTTGGTAAATTACGCAACTTAGAATTATAGCGGAATCGCAGACTGAATCGAAAGGACATATAGCATTTAATGATGCTTTGTAAAGCAGCTTGATCGATATATGTATATACAGTCAGCACCCCGCCATACACAATATCAAGAGCTTCCTACATCACAGAAGTTTTCCTGCCTACTTCAGGTACTTTTGTCTTGTCTTTCGCGTGACAGTAGAAACCCATATTCGACAGAAACATGGGGTTACATTCTCTGCATTGGATTGTTGGGTTTTATTCTCTTCATCATTTGATGTTTCTGGTGCTTCGTATTGTCTGAAAAGCATATGCATCGTGGATGACAGAATTTTGACTACTGTTTCTATAGTTTGTGAGAGCTTCGAATATTTATATCCTTATGTTGTAGAGTGAGAATCTATTCTCAAAGACATCCCTCAATCCCAGCTGATTGAGGAACGCCTGATTTCCAGCTGATTTCCATGATTACAGTTTTCTGTTTTCATTTAAAAGAAATGATGCATTTCTGAAGTCGGTTATGGTCCATTCTTAGAATATTGCCAAATTATCATCATGATTATCAATTCTATGCTTGTCAGGCCTTCTTTCGTTAGCGATTAAATATAAACAAGGAACAATCGTTTGACTTAGTGATACTTCAAGATTCATGTTGTGATGCCGATAAGGATTCCATGAATCGTAAGTATAATGAAATGTGTTGTTACCAACAGATCCGTACATGACAGTATGGTAGTAGATTTGAAGCGGTAGTTCTTGAAAACTGATTGATAAAGCTTGCCATATACAGCATAAGCTGCACCTATCCACATCATGGAAAGTTTTGAAACTAACAAAGAACTAAAGTGTGGAAAGTTTCTGCAATGTTTGTCGGAACGATTATTAGGAAATTTACCTTGATATTGGATCTCACTCCTTGCTCCCAGCTCTTCTCAGTATAAACTGCCTTCCATTTCAGGTTCCTAGACAACATTACTTCCAACAACTGTACAATAGATGAAAATCATTTAAACTATTTGCAACAGAATTCTTCATCATTTTAAATGTCAACATTAATCTTTGATACAAAGTATCACTGTATAATCCATATTCCACTGGTATATTCAGAAGATGAAGTTCTTTAACAGACATTGTTTGTATAATAACTTTTTGGTGAAATGGTGACATGGGGTTACTTACAAAAATACACCTGAATTAAAATTTTTAGGTAAGACAATTACTTCGATGCATACTGCGTGTATCTTACACCTTTTCAGCGGTTGGGATAATCTATCACAAGGTACAACATGCTGAAGACTTGGTTTATGAGCCAAAGAATAAGTTCATTTCACATTGAATAGAAGCAATTTCAGCATTTCAAGAATGTAATGAATACTTACCCACGTCCATATTACAGTTTCAATGTGTCAAAGCCATGGAGGGTTATCACACTCAGTATTCATAGACATACGAGGAATGAGGTATAGATTCAGAACAACTTACTTTTCTCATCAAGACATTATATACCGATCTAATGCGGCGAGCTGGCAAAATCTTTAGCACGCCAGGTGAAATGCTTAGCGGTGTTTCGTCTGTCTTTACTTTGTGAGATCAAATTCCGCCGAGGTCGACTTTGCCTTTCATCCCTTCTTAATTGATAAATTAAGGACCAGTTGCGTACTGGAGTCGATCTAATCGACTGGCCTCCACCAACAAAATTTCGGGCCTTGAGCCTAGGGTAGAAAATAAAAGATTATATATCGATCTGCAACACAAACTACACATAGGAAATGACGTGTGAATTTATCAAAGTATCTACTAACGAGGACTAGGATCAACATTGTAGGATTACCAAATATATTTTGTAAAGTTTGGATCGAGAATATTATATGTACATCCTTCTGGTCCATATAATATTTATAAATACGATCATTTCTCACCATATTTTTAATGTACGAGTAATATACTTTCTAATCATGAAAGATCGGAGTTAGAATATTATGATATACTTCCAGAAATTAAAACTGATATAGTATATATATTTCGGGAATGTAGCATCTTATATTCGCAAGATATGAAATAACTTACTATATGAGGTAATTCATTTACGAAATATATAACAACCTCATATTTGTGATACGACTTTCGAAAGAAAAAAAAAAAACGTATAATTATCCTTACAAATATAAGTCTGAATTTTTATGATAAAATTAATTTCTTTTTTTGTGACAGTTGGATATTTAGTGGAATACGTTTATCTATTTCACGATTTGAACTTGTGAAATATTTATCATGTTTTTCATTGTAGCTTCTTTGAATACGTTGATTATTAAACCACTGGTACAGAATATCTAGTGTCACTGACACTCGAAACCAATGGCAATTAAAATTATTTCAGAACTTTCAGAATCAGTATGAAGTATTTGTTGCCTGAATTAACATCATATTAGATTACAATGCAAATAGTAATAATAATAATAATAATAATAATAATAATAATAATAATAATAATAATAATAATAATAATAATAATAATAATAATAATAATAATAATAATAATAATAATAATAATAATAATAATAATAATAATAATAATGATAATGATAAAAATATGTATATGACCAAATACATACCTCTTTTACATTTTGTTTTTTGCATCAATTTTTTTCCTCAATACCAAGCAATTCAATATGTGGAATAATTTGAATTGATTCATCTCGACATTTTACATGTGCAAAAACAATCCGTTTAAATAAATGAGGCTGAACTAATTGTATCTTTATTGAAATGAAAAATTGAAGCATAGATTTTATGGGAGACAAAAATTTGAGAATTTCTCTACTTTTGTTTTTCTTATTTTTTTTCTTGTTTTTTACAGCATTGTGAATATCACACTTTCTCCGCGTCGATGAAGACATGGTGTATTTTAAGCATGATTCCATGAACCGGACACGAAGTGACTAATTGTGACTGTTACTGTTTAATAATTTCATTCTGACATTTCTTTTCTTTTTTTGTATATTTTAACCAATAGATTAGCTCGGCAATCATGTATTCAAAAAGTGTTCACGTGTTATTGTAACAATTAATAATGCACTGTTAAACATTTAGTCAATTCTATATATTGCTTTACTTACTGTTCTATTCAGAGTTATTTTTTTTTCCGCCACGGCACAGTGATCAATTCATTGGTCTGACTTGAATTTGTCGTGGTTCCTTACGCAATCATTTCTAGTAATCAAGCATTATGCTATTGCAGTATCTCCTCATCCATTGCCCTTCTGTATAATAAAGAAATTACAGATGTAGTATTTATTATTATATTTACCAAAGATAGGTACTCGCAGGCATCGTAAAGTATCGGCAAAATGTCTCATGCGTTTAGATACTGTCCTTTATCTTCTCACTCGAAACATTGTCCAGGTCGAGTATTCCTTTCATCCGTTTGAGAGAGATAAGATAAGTTGCTTGCGAATAACAAAGTGACTTAAGTTAACTATTCCTTTCTAAGAAGTTTATGTTATTTCTATGACAGAAATGTCTGTTTGTCTTTGTTTTTGTAATAGCCATCATCATCATCACCACACTCGTTGGCTTCCTGCGCACAAGGCTTAGCTGCATTTCATCTGTCGTTATGAATGCTGTCGAAGTCAGCTTTACCTTTCCAAATTTCGGGGACATAAAAGTAAGTACCAGTTGACGTCAGGGGTCTTTGTAATAAACTTACCCCCTCCCATGCACTTGCAAATAACAATAATAATAATAATAATAATAATAATAATAATAATAATAATTATTATTATTATTATTATTATTATTATTATTATTATTATTATTATTGAGGCGGCGAGCTGGCAAAATCGTTAGCCCGCCGGGCCAAGTGCTTAGCGGCATTTCGTCCATGTTTACGATTTAATTTCAAATTCCGCCGAGGTCGGATTTACCTTTCATCCTTTCAGGATCGATGAATTAAGTACCTGTAAAATACTGAGGTCGATGTAAAAGCCTAGTCATCTCCCCCAATATTTCAGGCCTTGTGCCTAGAGTAGGAAGGATTATTATTATTATTATTATTATTATTATTATTATTATTATTATTATTATTATTATTATTATTATCATTATCATTATCATTATTATTATTATTATTATTATTATTATTATTATTATTATTATTATTATTATTATTATAATTATCATTATTATTGTAATGCTATTACATACTAGCTTAAATCACTGCGAAGTTATCTTGTGGTTTGGTGACAAATCTCAATCTCAAACACTTTATGAAAAATTACTGCAGAATATAGGATAACACTTTTCAGAATACCGACAATTTTTATACCAATTTAAATATCCTTCAGGAACTTAAATAACACTTTGGGTCTTTTGCCAAGTGCACCAATTGCTATAGAAACAGTTGCCATATTTGTCTTCTATTATCTTTTCATCTGTCTGGCTAGGTCTTGATATTTCTCAATTTTATTAACTTCTTTGGTATCCACTTTGTTATCATATGCTATTACAACATCTATGATCGTACACTTTTTGTTTGACGACTCATTTGTACTCACGCATACACACACACACACACGAACACACACACACACACACACACACACACAAACACACACACACATACACATACACACACACACTCACACACACCCATCCACACACAATATATATATATATATA
>NC_068983.1:25476646-25483385 GCF_001194135.2 Octopus bimaculoides
TATATATATATATATTCACAGGGTTGGTGAAAAGTAAGAAGACATTAAAATTGGTAATAAAATCCGTATGCCTCTTACAAATTTATGGATATTTCGAAAGAGGAAAGCAAATTACTCCGTTAATGGCAGCGAAGACAATTGTTTTTTTTCAATACAATGCAAATTATAATGAAGACGTCCCACCATCTTGGAATATAAGAAACAACAATCAACCTAATATTCAGCAATCGTTTTCCGATAAATGTAGCATAACTTAAGGTTATTATTACAAAATATGAGGAAACATTCTAAAACTCGTATTCAACTAGAAAAATTACGAATATAAACATCAGAGCAAGAAAATTTAGAACGAAAGCGCATAGACCAATACAGAGAGTTGATGAAGAAAACGTCTATATCTACTGAAATAAGACAGAATTCATATTGATTTGTCAGAACAACAAACCCCAAAACTTGAAAGAAATGTGAAACGTTTTGGGGACACCTGAACAGATATGCTCTACAGTTATTCATTTAACAGAAACAGATTTAAATAATAAACTTCAACTTCTTGTAAAAGGACTAAAATTTATGCCTTCCCTAACGGTCGAACATCAAGCATTAGACGATTATATCCGAAAGGTCTATCGATCGCTTGTTTTTCTTCCGTATTAAAACTTAGGTGGATGAATCCCTGATAAGGAATCAAATAGAAAATTACCACACCAGACAAAAGCATCAAACATAAGGTCTGTACATATACTCCCGTTCCAAATATACAGTTAAACAACGTACTAGTGTCAGATCACATTACTACCAACGGGAGATTTTACAACTTAAATATCTCCATAACAATGATATCATAGTTATTACGCAAGCAAATAAAATATTTTGGCAATTTTTCCTAATTTAATCAAAATTTCTACATATTTTAGAAGAATTGAGCGTCCTTCTGAGCAACCTATATCCAAGTGTGTGTGAGTGTGTGTGTGTGTGTGCCTGTGTGTGTGAAAGAGAGAGAGAGCGAGATAGCGAGATAGCGTGTGTGTAATGTGTGTGTAAGTGTATGTATGCATGTACACGCACATACACACAAACACACGCACACACACATTTATATATGAATATCACTGAATGAAAATGTACATAATGAGTAGAGATCTATATTATTGGTCTAAAGATATAGATCTATTTCGGAGCAAACCCGTGCTTTTTATGTTTGACAATCTGTACATATGTTATTATGAACACGTAATACAACTTATATTGCTTACAATCAATTAAGCTCTTTTAAAAACTGATTTGCTATTCATAATGCAAATGTTATGAACATCATTGAATAATTCGAGATCGGTGTATTTGGGGAACTTTTCAGTTTTTCTAAACCATAATATAAAGCTTTATTCTCTATAGTAATGTGAAATATTAAATATGAGTGGATATTAAATATTTTATTAACAGCGTTCTTTATGGAACCATTTATTCGAAGAATTAGTAATAGCTAGAATTTCAAACCTCTTTAATAACATTTCCTTATGTCTCTCATAGTCTATACTTTTAATGCTGGGTTAGTTTTGGTAAAATGATTAGGGAAATATATTATCTTGAAGCTGTATTATTTGAACAATATGCACAGCGGGAGTCATCGCGAGTGGATATAACTTGATAGAATGTACCATACTTTTGTTATTCATTTAAGGCGTGTAATTTGTTGGAGTAGATGCAAAAACCACCTCGGTTCCCCGAAGTCTCAACAAATTGAACAAGCTGTGGCTGATAAAAGGAAAAAGAGCGATACCATCACTTACTGAAGTAATGTTAAATTAAATGGATTTACCAAAGTCAAAACGTTCCACACGCTTCAAAAATTGAACTCATAACTTTAAGATTATGATACATTGTCTTCTAAGACCTGGGACACACATATTTACTTTGTATTATTTATATGGCAAGTAATTTCATCTGAGACAGTGGGTTGAATCTTAAATACCTTCATTGTTGTGGAGTCACGGAAGCTATTTAAGATATAACATAGGATACTGAAACAATTCTCTCCCCCCTGTCAGAATATCTAGATGAAAGGTGATAGTTATAAACAGGGCCACACACTGGTATACCAGGCAGCTGCACATTTCTGTAGATATGAACTATAAATTCTTCACTTCAGTATTGATTCGTTACAATGTTACAATGCCACTTAAGGATGAAAAAGTTGGGATAAGTTTAAGCTCTTAATAGATAACAGGCTCAGATAAGAGGATTTCAAGAAAAGCAAGTTATATCTAGTGTCTAGAGAGGATCAAATATTATATTAGTATCTTAGAGATATTTCGAAGACAATACATATTTTCTTGCTTCTGTTGTTGTTGCTAACAGTTTTTTTTATGTGGTAGGCGGTTGGTAGCGAAAGTAAAAAGAAATTTTATAAATGCGTTACAGGAATATGACGCCATATCGGCTCATCGGGAGATTACCCCTTACTTTATGGCGATCAGTGGTGCGTTACATTTCTATGGAGAACGTTATACGAGTGATAACAAAAATGGTAATCTTTCTGTAAGCTGAGGCTGCGTTTCATGTTCGATTTCGGATAGTAGATATTTTTTCAAGAGATATTAATACAAAAATTTTAAAAAAATGAACGGTATACTGAGAACATTTTTTTTATCCATGAAATGATTTGCTAATAGATTCCGCTAATTACGAAAATCTAGCAATTCTTTTTATTCTAATGGTGCCTGGAATAGATATATTTTTATGCGTCTTTAAAAGTCTTTATGGAAAGTAATATATGCTATAATCTTTCTGCCACTTCTAATTACTCTCCATATATTTATAGAATGCACCTGTCATAAGAGATATAAAATACAGATATATGTATGATTAACTATACAACCAATTTATGTAGAGTATATTTCGGATATTAATGCTAGCCGTTATCGTATTACACATGGTTTAAGTGCGATAATGTAGCAACACGTGAAAAGAATAGAAAATAATTTAACTTGTCTTACTTATTACATTCGTATGTAATTTTACGTTGTGGTCTCAAACCTTGCTAGTGTCAGCTTTGCTAGTCATTATTCTCAGCTTCAATAAAATAAGTGTAATTTAAGTATCTGAGTTTATGCATCAGTTTCCCTCGCCTCTCCAAACCTACAGTTTTGTTTGTTTATCATAAATCTATATTTATTTATGACTTAAGTGCATTAGATATATGAGTTGATAGAGCTGTGTACGAAATGATTTTGGGGAAAGTAAGTTAAATCTCGTTAGGTTTTTTTTTGGCCAGCTCCCACCGGATTACGTTTACTTGTCTGATTGGATTTTGAAAGAACAATTAGTACTCCTGTGATAGTACGATTAAACATTTGTCATCAAACCCAAAACTTGTCTTTTATCGATGTTTAAAAATCATTATTAAATGTGTGAGTGATCGAAAATCCAAAGTGAGAATTACTGACAGAAGCTATATATAAAGTGATACAATTATATGTGCATTTGTGTAAAAATAGAATATAATTGTATAATTTTATATCGAGCAGTGTTGATAACGCATTCATGATGGAGTCTCATCTTAAAGGTTTACTAGATTTCCAAATGGAACATTGAGCCGTGCCACAAACTATATCCCCTGTCTGTCTTACAGACAGAAGGTTGGTCAGATCGCTATCAGATTCATTGGTTGAGAGTCATGCAGGCAGATCACTTCAAAGCTCTAGACCAGTAGATACGTCATATGACAGTCAGCGCAGTATCTATGAAACGTAAAAGTCGTATCCCTCATAAGGGTTGTTTCTTATTTTCCCTGCGTCCAGTAGCTGTGTGAACAGCTATTATCTTATTTAGCCAAGGCGTGGTGACTTTTGTGTGTTATATATACCGTTTTAGTGAATCATTCAGTCTGTCTTAGCAAAATGTGGTCAAAACTTGTTGAAAATGAAATGTGACTTTTAACCTATTTGCATATGAATAAGTTTGACTTCATTGTTTTATACGACTCAATAGCTGTACAAAGCGCTTCCTAACTCCATATGCACTTATACTATAACTATGATTCCAAGTGTTTCGTTCTATTCGACTGGAGTTGGGAAGCCTGGTAACGTGCTTCGCTTCTAAACATAATACGAAATACACATGCGCACACATGCAAATGTGTATATACAAACATACATTTAAACAGACACCCTAACACATATCTAAGAGAGAGATTAAAAAAAAATCAGGCAGATATTAATAAAGTAATCTGTTTCATTATAATAATTCAATTAACAATATCCAACAATCAGACATCAATAAATGTAAGTAGAATACAAATCCAAGGTAATTCCTCATACATGACAAGTAGATCCAAATTTCGTTCAGAAGCATTTCGAATAATTTCGAATTTTTGACAACAAAAGAATACGCAGAGAGAATATGTATGCGTACATATATTTATGTCTACGTACGCATATATTCATTTCTTTGTATCAAATATCAAGGTCGGGTCTTTTGATGGGAAAATGTGGGAAGTGATAATTGGCATTTAGGACAACAGAAAACACTCAAGTGGTCTTGGAGTGTTTATATCTCTGTAACGTAGCAGTTGCACAAAAGGCACGGGTATAATACAAACCAGACTTTCAGAACAAATGTACTAGGATCGATTTGTTCGACTAAAATTGTTCAAGACAGTGCCCAAGCATGGCCACAGTCCAATGAGTGAAACACGTAAGAGATAATGTGCGTGTGTGTATGTGTGTATGTGTGTGTGTGTGTGTAATTATATAATTGTTATTTTCAGGATCCAACAAAACCGAGGTATTTTGATATGAAAACCACCCATTGAGTGGCGAGGAGAGCATGTCCTTGTATTAACGGTGTGTACGGATACTCACGTACTTACTAAAGCATATACAGATTTGCCATTCCGGTTAAGCATCCGTACACAAGCATAGACTAAATATTGGGTAGTCCGGTAAGTTCGTGCCGATTTATAGTAGTTTACCTTCCGACTTATTTACCATGAAACCACCTCAATTCTAGGAAGAGGGTATTTTCAAGTTACAGGGAAGATGGAGACGCATTGTGCAACAAAATGGTTCATATTTGGTTGATTAAAATGTGATAGCAAGTATTTATTGACCGTTTTCTTTCCGTTAAAAATCGGCACGAACTTTCCGGACAACCCAATACAATCAACGTATACGTAAAATTACTCAAGAGTATATTCCGTCATGCGGTCCTTGTTTCCCTGTAGGTTCAAGATTCCACCACTTTATTTAGTGGTAATTGAAGCAATTAGTTCGTGGATGATTAATGAGTTGGGAGGGTGTTGATGAAGGAGCAAAAATTCCTGAAATATGTCATATACGCCCGTTACCCATTTTTCTTCTTCGATGTCATTTTTTATTTACACTTAGCATCTCGGATATGATAGAACGTAAGAAAATCTGTGCTGGTTATAATTTCTATATAAAATCTGTTGAGATAACTTTAACAGGTGATATAAGAGCACTGCTAATAACAGAATAGAACAAAGTACTGAGTTATAAAAACGTTTTATATACTTTGTAGTATAATATGGTTGTATAACAAAATACAGTGTCCCTTAACGTATATATATTAGATAACTTATATTGCAAATTACCATAAGTTGAGATAAAGAAGAAATGAATTACTGATGAAAACGCAACAGCGAAATGAAATTATATATCAAGAACAAAAGCGAAAACTACTTCCTCAAATTAGAAAAATAAGGACAGATAACAATATAAAGATAAAACTAGATAGTTAGATAAGGTGTGTGTATATATGCACGTGTATGTGCATGTAGGTGAGCCCACGTACGTGTGTGATTGTAAAAGAAAGAGTTAAGGATGTACTTTCTGAAATTACATTCGTAGGGAATTCTATATATATATATATATATATATATATTTACATGCATACCCACACACAATCATGCATTTAGGTTTAGAGAAAGATGATGAAAGAAAAGTACATCCTGAAATTAGAAATAAAGTGAGGAAGAGATAGAGACAAAGTGAGTTGGAGACGGAGAGATAGAGAGTGTGTGAGAGAGAGAGAGAGAGAGAGAGAGAGAGAGAGAGAGAGAGAGAGAGAGAATCTAACCAATAGCTTAATCGAAATGCATTATTGTATAAAACAATGCAAAATGCACACGCACACGCACACATCAAACTAAACGAACATATATGAATGGAACGACCTGATAAAACTAAAGACAGATGGAAAGAGCAGAGTAGAGGAACAAATTTTGACATATTAGCGATTACTTAGCGTTGTAAGAAATATTATCTGCAGCTTCGTCATCTCATCGTCTCGCCATTTGCGAAAAATATGTAGTTGTACATATCAACTTCAGAACTTATCTATTACCTATTTTTGGTGGCACCGAGTTGACGCCTCAGATTTTCGATCACACCAGTATTTGAAACAACTGAGTTAATGTTCGTAAATAGTTTTGGAAAGTATTCAAATGATTTAGCAGTCTAATGATTATTACTAACAAATGCACACAATCGAATAGTATACGCGGAGTAAACTGTCTGTTGGAGGAACCTCAATGTGTCAAAAGTATTTATTTTATCGATACCTGAATTATGAAAAGTGAAGTAAACTCCAGCAGTATTTGGAATGATATATTAGAAAGATATTTTGCTGTTCGCTTTCACGATTTTGCTATTCCACACACACACACACACACACACACACACACACACACACACACACACACACACACACACACACACAC
>NC_068983.1:25487029-25489229 GCF_001194135.2 Octopus bimaculoides
GGCGGAGAGTTACTCACGTTTCTTGCTTAAATAAAAGAAATTTTATTTAACAAACTGTAACGCTAAAGACCGAGGTTACCGTGGTCTTTTCGTAGGTTTTTCTTTCCACGGATAACCTCCCCATTTATTGGGAATAATTTGTATTATTTCGTATTTTTTGTAAATACCCCAAACGTTTTGCGATGTTTTTTTTCATCGTTGTCCCCACTTTTGTTTTTTTTTCTGCTTTGTTTTCGACCCCCTCGAAAAGAAAAAATCTACATTTGTATTTTGTCCCCTCTGTGTTGAGCCCTGTGTGGCTAATAAAGAAACCTATCTTTGCTGAAATGTGCATGAAACCATATAATTTTGTTGAATAAGCCCCCAAGTACAAGAATGGTATTTAATTGTATCTATCTAAAACGACAAATGTCATGTTCAACTTTAGAATACAGAAAGAACGAGCGATTTCAAAAATATAGTTTCTGTATCTAAATGATGGAAAATCATAGGTTGAACTTGAGTGGAATTAAATTGAAAAAAGGAGTAAATAAATATATCTGGCTAATTACACAATCTGTCACTTATATGTTTCAGCATTTACTGACCATTAATGATTACGTTACATGGAGAACGAAACTAAATTTTTTGGATTCCAGCCTGTAATTCCAAAATAAAGCTTGTTTCAGTCTGAAGTACGTTTGAGCGCACAGAATCATGCAAGACGGTGATAATAGCATTTTACATTGTTTGCTTGAAGTGTTTGCGGTAACGATGCGGAGAAAAGCTGTTTCTCTCATTTGATTTAATTGAGATATAGGGCGATAAATTGAATCTCGCATGGGTGACTCTGCAATACCATGGATTATTTTGCAGTTTTCAAGTATATGAATAGACGAATGCATGAATAAGTTGTTATAAACACTTATAGTTAGTTCTGTGAAAATGTACGAAATGCAGTGAGACAATGGGACCCTTAATTACGAGTGATTGCGAAATTGGCTGCTTGTTTACAATTTGAACGGTCATTAGCGTTAATGGCACTTCTTGCCAAAAGAGATAAAGGAGAGAAATTGGAAATTCAAAATAGTTTTAAAAATATGAAGATGCTCTTGGGAATTCGACGGAGCATACACATATAAGGGTATGTATTTCATTGTCTTATAAGAAATTCCAATAATTATAAGTTTATATCATTAATATTTGTTTCCAAGGATCCAGAGTCTAAATCCCTTAGAGCTTACCCCTTTTGTTTTATTTATTCACAATATTCAAATCTTTGATTGTGACAGATATCTAAAGTAAAGTAAACCTGTGAAGCGTATATCATAAATTTGTGTGAGAGAAATTCGTGACTCTTTACCAACCACGCTTTGGAATTACTCTCTGCATAAACAAGACATTTAAAAGTAGGTCATCATTTGTATTTTCTTCTTTTTACATGTTTCAGTCACTAGATTGTGGTTATGCAGCAGCACCGCCTTCAATCTCCGTACTTAGTTTTTCAGCTATTCTAGCCTCTCTTTTGCCGAACCACTAAATTGCGGGTACTTAAACTCACCAGAACCGGTTGTCAAGCAGTTGTGACGGAATAAAAATGCACTCACACTTGCAGCCATACTCTCATATATATACATATATACGGACGACGAACTTCTTTTTAGATTCCGTCTTCCACAAGGATTTAGTCGATTATGGTAAAAGACATATGCCCCAGATACCACCTAGCGGAGCGGAACCCAGAACCACGTGGTTAGTAGGCAAGCTTCTTACTACACAGCCACGCCGTTCAGTAGACTTAATAAAAAAGTTTTAAGAATATCAGTATTAAAAACACATTATGAATCAATATTATGGAAAAATGATGAACGGCAGAAAAAATACATGCCCTCGTAGAAACTTATAATATTGAGTTATGTTTGTTCATATTCTAAACTTGATTTGAAATTCCATCCAAAAATAAATCGATAAAATACGTATTAGCAATATACCAGGGTATTCCATCGACCAACTATATTCATACCCAATATATTTGTAGCCGCGTGCTAAAACTGGTAATCAATATTATTGATGCATGAAAATCGTCAAAACGTTAAATTATACAAATCTATAAATTAAGACAGGAAACAGGTTTGCTTATCATTGACTCTTTCGGAAAGAATTAAAATTTAATACAATTTGTTTTTGCGAATTGATCTTTTTAAAGTAACTGAATCAATAA
>NC_068983.1:25489552-25491923 GCF_001194135.2 Octopus bimaculoides
CAGGATTTCTTAAAAATTAATGTCTTTAACACTAGGCTTATACGACTTGAATTTTCAAGGATTCTTACCAAAAGCAATCTCTGAAGGGGCACAAATTGAATAATTTACTTCATGATACACACGAACATATATAGACACACAAACACACACACACACACACACATACACACACACACACACACACACACACACACACACACACACACACACACAAACACACACACATTCGTATGCGTGTAAGTATTTAGATATATGTATATCTATTAAGTGCATTACTTTTTCAGGCATGAATATGACTTCAATTTGCAAAATATCCAGTATAAAGCGCGTTCCACAATGATGCAAGTTTGATAACTCCCACTGTTACAAAGAGGATATGTACGTATATATGTGTGTATGTGTGTGTGTGTGTGTCTTTCTGTACAATCATACATGCATACACACACACACATACACGTATATGTGTGTGTATGTATGTATATATACACACACACACACAAATATGTATATGTGTGTACGTATGTATGTATATATGTATGTATGTACAATCATACATACATACATATATACATACATACGTACACACATACACGTATATGTGTGTGTATGTATGTATATATACACACACACACACAAATATGTATATGTGTGTACGTATGTATGTATATATGTATGTATGTATGATTGTACAGACACACGCACACTCACATACACATATGTATACATACATATCCTGTTTGCAACAGTGGGACTTATCTAATTTGCATCATTGTGGAACGCGCTTTATACTGGATATTTTGGGAATTAAAGTCATATTCATGCATGAAAAAGTAATATATATATATGTGTGTGTGTGTATGTGTGTGTGTGTGTGTGTGTGTGTGTGTGTGTGTGTGTGTGTGTGTGTGTGTGTGTGTGTGTGTGTGTGTGTGTGTGTGTGTGTGTGTGTGTGTGTGTGTGTGTGTGTGTGTGTGTGCAAAAAAGCAGATGAAGAGGCGATAAACATTCAGCTATTCAGAAGTGCATGCATCTGGTGTCGAGAGGGTGTGAACAGACACGATGTATTTACACCAATATTTCTACAGCAGGAAATTTTCTCTGTGAAAAAATACAGTGAATCACATTCTGCGAATGTCCTTAAGTATATTTGAAAAGGTAACTAGTTTTTATTTATACACACCACTGCTTAGCGCTTTCGTCCCTTATATATAATGCGAATTTCATAGTATTAAGTATCATCACAGCTGGTCTTAACAATCGTTTTCGCGCAAAAAATACAGTAGAATGTTAGGTAACAATCCAATTATATAAATACGGTCATCAGAGGTAGCCGACATGGAACGGAATACGGCCACTGCTCTCCACTGCCGGAGGTGCATTAGTACAACTGGCTGGTGTTTGCTGTAAACAAGTGATGAAATAGATAAAGGTCCACGGGATTTGACTGGGAGTTTTGTTCAGAGGTTAGATATGTTGTACAGTCGGCAAGAATTATGTTGAAGTGAGGAAAGTTTGTGTTAACAATGTGGTGTTCCTGCGGAGATGGGGTGTGTGGTATTTGTGGTATGGGGTGTGCATATATGTACATGGGTGCATTGGTGCGTGTCTTGGTCAAACACTTCTTGCTGGGCCCAAGTACGTTGGTGGGAGGTCGTTTGCAGAAGGTCGTGGCAGGGAACCTGTAGTTGCAGTCATAGTGCAAAGTACATTCTGTCGTACCTGCGTGAACCACTATGACTGCAACCACAGTTCCCCTGCCTCGACCTTCCGCAAACGATCTTGCACCAATGCCCTTCCGTCCAGCAAGAAGAGTTTGACCAAGACACGCACCGATTCACCCATGTACACAACGCACACCCCCGTAAGGAAAATACTCCACATATAACTATCCCCTACCAGCCCCAGCACATACACCCTCAACCAAGTCGTACCACCACATATAAACAGATCCCACACATACTTTATATATCACACACCGCATGCGAATATATAAAAGAAACCCTACAGTTTCATACTTTGTAGAAAGAAAACAGAACAACGAACACAGTGCTATATACTATCTATAACCCTACAATATTTATGCATATGATAACGCTACAAATACCACAATACCACACACCCCGTCCACACAAAGACATCACATTATTAACACAAACTTTCCTCACTTCAGGATAATTCCTGCTGACTACACAACATATCTAACCAAGGGACGTAAGTCCCAGCTAAATCCCGTGAAAAGCGAGCGCTCAAATTCAAAATGGTTAAATGTATAGCAACATACAATAAGATATTATAATAGCAGATTAATATATTAAGTTGTATTAAATGCATTATTATATAGGTGACTATAGAAAATAGATATGTATATATA
>NC_068983.1:25492027-25494646 GCF_001194135.2 Octopus bimaculoides
TATATATAGAGAGAGAGAGAGAGAGAGAGAGAGAGAGAGAGAGAGAGAGAAAAAGAGAAACACACACACACACACACACACACACATATATACATATGTAGGCAGTCATTCAGTATTTACATACATATAGCAAGAAGCATTTATGAGAAGTTATATTTGCAAATCTTGAACCTCAGTTGTAAATCTTAGTATTCATACACTATTTAATATTCGTGTCACTATTTAAAGAAAACGGTCATATTTCAACACTACGGATGCTCTTCATTAATCGAAGATTTGGTGAGGTCTGTTAGGCTTATCTAATCGAATGAATGAGTTTAACGTGGATTATATTAAGAGAAATGGTGTTTTTGTTATTAAATATTTAGTGTCTTGATAACGTATGGGAAGCTTCTACTTTTGTGTTGTCAGTATCCTAAATAAAAGGTAATTTAGAAAGCAACTAAGTCCGACTGAATATAATCAAATTCCTATGCTATCATGCATCTATAACATCAGATACACTTCCCGTACCTTTATCTCCTCTATTTATCGCGGAGCTTATGAACTCTTCATTACAATACTTGTACACAACTACAATGTATGTATAATTTTTCCATTATATGGACATTATCTATTAACGTAAAAGTGTATCAGATACTCAGCGTGGTTAACAAACACAGGCTTTGCTCACTTTGAAGGGTCCCTATCCCTTTGATCTATATTCCATCACGAACAAGTCGTACGGAATCACTTATACAATCATGATTATGCCATTATTTGCTCTAAAGCAAAATTTACCAGTTTGGGAGAGAGATCATATCAAAAATGGCCTTCAATAGACAAAACACACTTTGACATACGACATTTTTTTATTTTCAAGTAGCTACTAAAAGTAAGTAGGAACATACAAGTTTTACAGCAGTAACATTTAACAATAGAAATATTCAAAAGTTAAATCTCTGTATTCCTTTCTCACTTTCTCTATGCCATCAGTATTTATTTTCCTTTAACATGGGGCATTATGTATATTCCTCAGACCGTCATATATTACCAGCTTCACGCAGACGTTTAAATTATATATATAAAATAGGTAGCTATAGCAATTAAATATGAGTTTAACATGGATTATATTCAGAGAAATGGTGTATTTGTTATTATATATTTAGTGTCTTGATAACGTATGGAAAGCTTCTACTTTTGTGTTGTCAGTATCCTAAATCAATGGTCATTTAGAAAGCAACTAAATCCGACTGAATATATATATATATATATATATATATATATATATATATATATATATATATATATCGAAATAAGTTTATATTTTGCCTTATCTGATGAACTATGGAAAATTCATTTGTATTTCCGATTGTATTCTAGTTCTACTGTTATATTCATGGTATTTAAATTTCATGAAGAACCAGCATAGCCTTAAGGTGATTGGTGAAATCATTCCTTGCAATTCTCCAGTAAAGAATCCTGATTCATTTTTTTAAATGTAGATAACAGAGCCCCTTTGTCTTTTGAACATTAATTAGTCACGCCGTTTCAACAAAAAAAATTATAGTTTGTTAATGATTCAGCAAGTACCTATCATGAATCATATAATGATTCACTCAGGCTAAAATGATATGAATCTAACAATTATCTGATCGAAATTTGTTCTTCCAGAACGAGTTTCTCCCAGACAAATTTATGTTATACGCTTCACAGGTTTGCTTCATTTGAAATATCTGTCACAGTCAAAGATTTGAATATTGTGAATAAATAAAACAGTAAATAGTAACTAATTTATACAACAGTATAATGTAATCACTAATTAGGAGTATATCGAATATAGCCTTATAAAGTATTAGTGTATAAGGTCAATATGGCGTATTCTTAAAGTAGAGCAATTAGCTGACATTTCATATATAAATATAAACACACACACACACACACACATATATATGTATATATATATATATGAGAAATTAGGATAAAGAATCGCTTATGTGGTTTCTTTCTACCTTTGTTTAACCTATTCAATTATTTGGAACTCTGCGTTGTATGTCCCAGGTGCACATATATATATATATATATATATACAGATACGCACACACGTAAACACACACATATATGTATGTATTTATATATGAATATATGAAATACCTATGTAGAAATACTACCCTTTACAAATAATTCATAAAAAACCAAAAAAAGCTTTCTACATGTAAGAATAGAACTACTGAAAATATTACGGTTAGAAAGACAATGATGGATGACGACAATTCTAGAGTAGGAATATGTACTATATAAAGGGATGGCATACAAACCTCAGCGGTTTAATCCTCATGCATTCTGCACTAAATTATTCAGCCTCAAGACATAAGGTGAAAGTTAATAATTAATTGATAATTAGTAATTTTATCAAGTAGTTCGATGTGTTAAAAACCATTATCGGTAAATATATAAACACAAACACAATTTAAAATTTAGGGTTCAGCAAGTATTGCTTCACCACACACCGAAAAATTAGAAATAGCAACCAAAACTACTATTTGTCTACTAAAAAGTAGAGAAATAGCAGTTTTGGCTGCTATTTCTAATTTTCGGTATATATATATATATGTATATATATATATATATATATATATA
>NC_068983.1:25495139-25502506 GCF_001194135.2 Octopus bimaculoides
ATATATATATATATATAACACATTGAATTATAGTATATCACGCCTTAGATCTATGTATGTGTAGAAAAAGAGTGTGCATATAAAAGAAGAGAATAATTTAAACTTTATAACTAGAAATATGTATAGAAAATATCAAACGGTTTCAACCTCGAGGCATATTCATGAGGCAGTAATCTTTAAAATCAAAATGCTAACGGCAAAGTTATTTGAAATTTTGAAATACTTTTTTCTACATGAAAGATATTTGGTATTGTAAAAAAACCTCTTCTATTTTAGAGATGTTTACTCTTATAGTCTCAGTGGAGGCGAGAAATATTGCTCCGCAAATAAAGATTGAGAGGCACGACCATTCATAGAGCGAAGAGAAATCGATCGGAACTTAAACTGACGTCGATGCCACTAGCTTGATATTCAAATGCATATTTCATGAACTCTGCAAAAAAGATAGCAAAATGTTTCTGTGTGAAAGCACATCTCGCTTCATTCTGCTATTCACACAAATATCTTAGTAACACATTCTGTTATACCATGCTTGATTGGTGAAATTAAAAGAAGCGAGGACATATATGTATATACATACACAGACATTTATAGTTATAGACACACACACACACACGCACACACACACACACACACACACACACACACATACACACGTATATACATATACACATATGGATATTAAATTCTTTGGTTAAGTGAAACTTATTCTTTGATATTTTGCTAAGTGAATTAAAAGGAGATTCCAAGCCGTTCACCAATGCTACATCAACAGAATTATCTTGCGTGTTTTATTGCAATTGTTATAATACTGGTTTGAATTTAAGCATCCTTAGCAATTAATGAATTAATATTATTTTCCTTTTTGTATAGTGGTATACTAATGGGGGTGGGGCGGGGATTTTGGAGTAGATTTTGTTCGTAACGGTTTTCTTCTGAGATCCAAGGAAGGTGGAAATATTTGTAGTTAATTTCAATGTTTTTAAAGTATAAAATCTCAAATGCGTACTGAAACTCTTTCAACTGACTAACTAATCATCTTATCTATCTCATTTATATAACTGTACGTCTATTTTAATTGTGTATCTTTTGCGTATATATGACAATGAATCGATCTAGAATGTATTGTATGTAATGAATGCCGTATATGTCCATATTCAAATTCTATCGACATGTATATATGAATACATATGATAAAAAGTTATACCACACTGCCATTTGTTTAACATGAGATGTAATATGATCATACCTAGAGAGCATTTCGAAATATACAACTGGAAAGAGAATTTATCTTTTGCGAAACAAGTTTTGAAATAAAAAAACCCGCATAACTACAGTAGATTTATTTTTCTGTTACAAAACATTTACTAAGATAATAATACCCGTATCATACTTCAACACGGAATTGTGTAATATGCTATTATGCTTTTACCGGATTATGATATATATTTCCAAGAAACCAAGGAAACTCACTCGATCATTTTCTAAGACTTCCATATCATATTGCTCTACATGAAATCGCATTGATTTAATGCAAACTCCAGTGTGTATTATTTGTATCTAAAGTAAATGCTTCGAATTACATATTACTTTCGCTTTCTCATTTCTAACCGTTTTTCATTTGGGTTTATTTTGAAATATTTTATAATATGCGCTTCATTAACACCTCACCTGTAATACCATTAATCAAATGCGTTGACAACTATCAAGATGCAAAAGATTAAATCAGGGAAGAGAATTTTTACGTTATCTATTGAACGGTAATAGTATTTGAAGAGGTTAACTTCAAAAACATAACCTTTATTCGATGACGCAAGCATAAGCATTTACTTTTGGGCACTCAATCAATTGATCTTCATGCCATCTGCCGGGTAGTATATAATTTCATAATTCATCAAGATCATCTAAAAGAACTGCTCGGTGTAATCGTTGCAACATTCATAGACATAAAGTTATGGTTACAAATTGAACCCCCCACTCAGTTACTGGAAACAAAACCGTTTCCATATAAGCTAATGGTAGTCTTTTATCTGCATGTCATCTCAGTATGAGGAAAGCCTTTCTAGGTATGAGCGCCTCATTTTTATGCAGGCATCCCGTTTGTGTATGTGATTACATTTTAAGATTACATTTTGATGGCGGTAGAATAATCTTGAAATTTTGATGACAGTAACGGAATCTTGAAATTGAAATTTGGCTGTAATTCCTAGGAAGTTGACAAACCAAGCTATTTCCTCCTTGACTCCATAACATACGCTAAAATGGAGGTCAAATGCTGCGGTTGGTTGTATTGACGAAGAAAAAAGAATAGAACTATGCTCAGTTAAATGATCTTTGTGCCCATCATGGAGGTGCATATATTTAGGGAACGTATATGTTCATCCCAACTCAAACGGAGACCTCAGTTATTTGTGTGACCCCACTTCAGATGATATTATCTATGTTGAAATTTGTGGTCGGCTGGATCTGTTTAATATATTCCCCAGGAACTATCATTTAAAATGTATAGAAACAATATCTCTTCTGTTAGGAAATTGATAAAAAAAAACATAACAGGTGTTTTGCTAGACTTTGCTGGATGTAAGCTTCAAAGACTTACAGTTAGATATGTTAAAATACTGATCGTATGTTAGAAAGTAGCAAAAGTTAAAATTTCAACATACACGATTACTTGTGCGAAATTTTTAAAAGACAATCAAATTATGCTCATTGATAACTAAATAAATTCCATAATAGCAATTTCAACATACTCAGATCAGATTTTTCTAAATCTTATACGAAAATGATTACGCCGTACCGAAAAAAAAATTTTTTAAATGCGATATTTTTTTCGGGCCTTTACAGTTTGATTTGAAATTCTGCTGTGGTGGATTTTGCCATTCATCCTTTTAGGCGAGGAAAAAAATTGGTGGGTTATCCTCACTACAAAACTATTAGAGACTTTGTGCTTATGCTCTAATTTAAATATTACCAGTATTAACATTACCAATAGAATACCAGTCAAAAGATTGGTATCGAATAAGTCGTCTATATTCCGATAAATAACCTATATATTGGACTTGTGATATTGTGTCTTTACCCACTGTCAAATATATACTGAGTAGACATTTTCTATCTTTCCTGAAGGCAAAGGAAACTGATATTAATCTAGTCACCTCGATTGTATAAATATAATGACAAATATAGAAAACATTGTGATCAGGATATTGTGACAGGTAAGAGTAGCTATATTTTGTATACAGGAAGGAAGCATAAATTTACATATTTACACGAAAAACAACTGTGCTAAAATACAAGGTAAAAGTCTAAAGGGAATGTACGAAAGAAGTAAAGCACAGTGAAATACTGGTTTCAGATTTTGGCAAGCGGCCAGCTATTTCGGTGGATGAGCAAGTCGATGATATTGATCCCAGTATTCAGCTGGTACTTTGGAGTCGAATTCCGCGGAATTTGAACTCAGAATATAAGGGTGGACGAAATGCCGTTAGGCATTTTATCCGGCGTGCTAACGATTGTGCCAGCTCCTTGCCAATTCACGGTGAAATATTGATCATAAGTAAATATTACGTCAAGGAAATGTATGATTGTAAGCATCTGAAAACTAATAAATTCAATGAAATTAGCCAGATGAAAATAGTAATGTGTGAGACTAGCTGTAAAATATTGGCCTTGGGGGATGTATAAAAAAAAATATCCAGACGTTACGGAAAAATCAAAACACCAGAGAATAGTTTTTATTTGAGTTTGTCGCATTCACTCTAGATTATTTCCTCGATGCTGGAGAAGGTACAGGATTAGTTTCATTGCTAAGAGTAACATAAAAGGTAAACAACTTGTAAATTCTCTTAAATTTTGGTAACCTAATTATACAGATGAGAGAAAATCTTAGCGCGCCAATAAAGTCTTTTTACAAGAAATAGTTACAGCTTGTCTAGACATTCCTTACATGTTCGATATTTTCTAGTTAGAAACAGTAAAATCTATTGGTTTTTGAATAATTAATAGTTTACAGAGAAGCACGTAAAGCTCCTGAAGGGACCGGGGCTGTTATATGAGGTTATATGAGGTTATGTGCCAAACATACTAATATGTTGTGCGACACCTTCATGATTTTGAAGCTTGGCATATTTTGTTAGCTAAGCCAAGAGAAGGATAACGTTTCATAAGAAAGATTACTTTGAAATAATACCTCTCTGATCTCATGTATATCTAATTCCTTTAAGGGATGACATGCTTTTATCTTTGGGGGAATTTTCAAGCTAGCGAGTTGCCTAAGAGGATTATGAAATAGAAATATTCCATTAATATTCAAGTAATGGCTTCATTTCATTTTCCGCGTGAAATTACAAGAATACATATTAACGTGATTAAAGCAACGTAATACCCACTATTGCAACTATAATCGCAACCTCGAATAGCTGTGTGAAAGGGAAATAAGTGCTCCATTTATAATGGAGTCCAGAAAATCATAATCACTTTACCATCTTATTCCTGAATTCGTCCTGAATTTTCTCTTTAAATAATTTGGTATTTCCAATTCCAGATATTCATGAATTAGTTTATACAATGTGGTGCTTTTGAATTGATCTGAAACATCTGGTGTCAACTTGAACCATTCGTAATGAAAGAACTATTTCAATTGTGTTGCTACGGGCGCTCATATTCTAAAAGCAACAGAGCGGAATAAAGAAAGCCACAATCATTTTGCAGAGGAAAATAAGCCGAGAATACATTTAATATGTTTAGACATACTGTATAATTACAAAGTAATATTGTTTATTTTTAAAAGCTTAAAGACAATTTTATAAGATTATAGATTTTAACATTCACTATCACCTGTGTGGTGTGTCAAAGAGTAAGGCATAGGAAAAAAACTGAATATTTTTCTATAAAGTACAACAAACTCAGTTTTATAATAATTCGCAGGACACACAGATTGCGTTGCTGGACCAATCGATCTTCAATAAAAATGGAACTGAAATTCAAGAAATGGATTGATATCAAAGAACAAGATGTTTCACTTATCGATGTTCTTTGATATAAGTACACAATTAACTCAGAAACAGCAAATATTATCACGAGAAAGTTTTTGAATGGCTTATGCATTGAGTAAAATATCTCATACATACAAATTTTTCCATGTTATGTTATACTCCGATAGAATCAGACGACATTGTATTTTTCTTGCTATCGGTTGGCCGCATTTTATTGTGCCGTTCGTTTTAATTTTACTTCACAGTTCACTTTGCTGTTGTTGCCTTGATATTGTATCTAAATATGAAACAAATAACACAACTCACATCCGCAATCGTAAGTCTCACGTTGGTACACACACACATGCATACGATAGAGACAGACGCACAAACTCACACACATAAATGCTTATATATCTATATGAGTGCGTGTGTGTGTGTGGCATAATAAGTAACATTTCGCTAATAGGATTAGCTCAGTGCTCCGTAACCTTGTTTCTCTTGCAGTACACTTATTAAAATTGGCTGGCACACCTGAACTAAAAATATGCGTACGTGTTGTGGAGCGCTGGTTTAGCTAGATGGTGTTGGTAGTAGTCGCATATCAAATACATTCATGATGAAAGAAGAATGACTGTGATATAGTTTTCTGGGCTAGATATACAGACGGGAAGTGGCTGACAAAAAATTATAATGCAAAAATAAAGGGACAAAGGATAAAATGGCTTTCGAATGAAAGTCACTATAAGGCGTGCCGAGCACTTTGATTGTTGGTAATTCTTGCTAAGCATGACGGTGTGGATAAGAATTTGATGGGGATGTAGTTCAGGTCAATATCTCAACATAGGCGGCGAGCAGGCAGAATTGTTAGAACACCGGGCAAAATGCTTAGCGGTATTTCGCGTTTCTTTACGATCTGAGTTGTAATTCCACCGAGGTCGACTTTGTCTATCATCCTTTCAGGGTCGTTAAATTAAGCACCAGTTGCGAACTGTGGTCGAGCTAATTGACTGGCCCCCTCCCTAAAATTTTCGGGGCTTTACCTAGAATAGAAAAGAATGTCCCGACATAGGTCCATATGCACATACGGCTATATATACAGATATTTGCACAGGCACATATACACTCATCTATATACATACGTGGGCCATTCCCATATTTACATAGACTTATCCATATATTTATATATATATATACAAAAGTCATATCAACAGGCTTATCGAGGAGTATACAACCTCATACATATTCAGAGTAAAAAATGTGTTCACACATACATACATACATACATACATACATACATACATACATGCATACATACATACATACATACATACATGCATACATACATACATACATATATGTTTATATACATGCATGCATACACACTTTCATACATGTTTATATACATACATAGATACATACATGCTTACATACGTAGATATAACCGTAGGTATATACATACGTCCATACGTACGTGTATATGTACATAGATATAACCACACTTACATACGTACGAATATGCTTGCATGCGTATATACACACATTTGTATGCTTATATATCCAGGCCTACACGCCTTTGTCACCCACTTTCTGTCTGTATATCCAGCCCAGAAAACAATACCACAGTTATTCTTCATTCATCAACAATGTATTTTAGGCGCAATTACAACTAACATAATCTAGCTAAGCCAATTAACGAAATGTCACTTAGGTAACGTGGAATCTTGTTATGTCACCTGATGAGGAATTTCTGCACTGTGGCGTGCACTGGAATGTATTACATCGTTCCCCACCCTCCAAGGAGCAGTGCATAATTATGCCGAAACGATTATTATGATAAAAAAAGTTTCCAGCGTACTCTGCCGTCCGTATCAATTAGTTAGAATATACTCAACATGCACCGGGGAATTGCTGAAGTAAATTGCTAAAGTAGGAATAAGAAGTAAACGTACTCTGCCGGCACATTACAAGGGAGATAACCGAAGTAATATTCGGATGCTAAATTGTAAATTTCAAATCTTAATAATTTTAATTATAATTTACACACACACACACACACACACACACGCACACATCTAGTATAGAAGTTGAACGAATCATAATGTCACCTGAACCTTACGAACTACGCCTTTTAAAGCTTTGACTAACCGAATTTGAACACCTAACGTGGATAATTCGGATTATTATATATATATCTTACACAAATACACAACAGGAGTGGCTGTGTGGTAAGTAGCTGGCTTACCAACCACATGGTTCCGGGTTCATTCCAACTGCGTGGCACCTTGGGCAAGTGTCTTCTCCTATAGCCTCGGGCCGACCAAATCCTTGTGAGTGGATTTGGTAGACGGAAATTGAAAGAAGCCTCTCGTATATATATATATATATATATAT
>NC_068983.1:25502654-25507203 GCF_001194135.2 Octopus bimaculoides
ATATATGTGTGTGTGTGTGTGTGTGTGTGTGTGTGTGTGTGTGTGTGCGCGCGTGTGTGTGTGTGTACGTGTGCATATGTTTGTGTGTCTGTGTTTGTCTCCCACCCCCCAACAGCGCTTGACAACCAATGGTGGTGTATTTACGTCCCCGTAAATTAGCGGTTCGGCAAAAGAGAGCGATGGAATAAGTACTAGGCTTCCAAAGAATAAGTCCTGGGGTTAATTTGCTCGACTAAAGGCGACTGAAACAACTAAAAGAGTAAAATAGTAAAGAGTAGAAAGTACATATATATATATATATATATATATATAATAATACAAATGATATATGAACATATGCATGTATACATACATATATGTACATACCTACATCTACATGTATATATAGATGCATATCCGGGTACAGGACGTCAAAAAAGGAACGGAAACATAAAGCGGACTTTTTTACAGACAACAGAATGAGCGCATAAGAATTTGAACTGAGAACACAAAGACAGACGAGATATCGTTAAGCATTTCGCCCGGCGGACTAACGCTTCTGCCAGCTTGTCGCTTTTAAAATGTATAAAAAATATTGATATAAAATAGCCAGCAATAACGGGATTTAAATGTTCTCGAATTGATCGGAAGTCCAAACTTGCAGCAAGCACCAACATGTTCAGGTGATGAGTGCATTTGGACTTTTTCATGTAACATCCTATTATTTCATAGTATAGCTGAGCATGAGAAAGAATGCAGTCTCCTCCATTAATAGCTTACAGCGGTAATTACATGCTTAGATTTTATTTACAAGAAAATTACGAGAGATAATCTCTTTCTATAATTTGTAACTATTTTTGCCTCAAGGAATTAAGTTACATTTATACATCTTTTAATTTGCCGATTATTTGGTACCCTATTCCAAGTATCTGTTGAAGAAATCTTATTCATTAAAAGGAATTTTCTTCATAAACCATAAGTTTGCATTCTCAAGTTTGAAGAATACTGCAGTTAAATCTAATAATCATCGAAAAATTTAAGTAGCTTCTACTGCTATCACAATTCTGTCCCTCTCTCTCTCTGTATGTCAAAATCTGCATGTATCTGTGTATGTAAGTTTGCATGTCTTCATGGATGTATAAAAATATGTATGCATATGAATGTATGTAGGTATGTATCTATCTATTTGTGTGTATGTATGTGTGTGTGTGTGCGCGCGCACTAATACATGTGCACAGAAACAAAAACGGGTAGTGAGAAAGGAGATGAATTTAATTCTGACCGAAGTATGACCATGGTAAAATATGAAGCTATCAAGGTACGCCAGATAGAAAACGAAAAAAACAAAACAAATCTCTTCATATGTATATATATATATATATATATATATATATATATATACATATATATATATATATTAGGACTGGCAAGTTAGTGAAGTCGATATACAAAAACTGTTAAATACATTTAATACAAAGAATGTGTATATGTATAAATATAAAAGAAGTCCGACTTATACAGAATGGAAATGATATCAGGAATTAAAGAGGCTGAGTAAGAGTTTTACGATGCCAACAGCTGTTTCTGGGGCTTAGCGATCCAAAATAATGCTTATAATTTGATACCATCATCGGATACCACCAACCTCCGTCTACAGGAAATAATTTTGCATTTCAGTCGTTGACAGAATGGAGATTAAAAAATGATTTTGTGGAGAACTAAGTGTTTTAGAAAGAGGAGTCGGGGGTGTTTAGATAGAGAGTAGTGGGAGGAGAAAGATCTAAACCCCTCCCGCCATCACCACCACTGTCCGACTGAATAATATTTCCGTCTCATATAATAGAAGCAGTATGAACTTGAAATAATCCTGTGTATATTGTATTAAACGTATATAAATATATCTCAAATACCGTCCGAATATATTTTTTCTACGCAAGGCACAAGGGTCGAAATTTTTGAACGACGGGACCAGTCGATTAGATCGACTGCAGTACGCAACTGGTACTTAATTTATCGTCCCTGAAAGGATGAATAGCAAAGTCGATCTTGGCGAAATTTGAACTCAGAACGTAAACATATTGTCTTTTATGAATGTGCTGTCTTTTTATCAAAAATTTTTACCGGAAGCAGTGACCAGTTATAAAGCTAGATGTGCATTTCTGCCTTATTTGAAATTGTAGGTATACTTTACAGTCTCCTTTACTTCTGGAATAGAAATAATAATGTGGCATGCTAACATAAATAGACATACAGGATATATTAAAATCATAAGTGAACAATGCTTATTGAAGTTGCTCACTGAAAGTAAAAATTTCAATTTCAGTTCTAATACAATGGAAATAAAATTTTCGTTTTGCCTAGCTATTAATTATATAGTAGCAATCATTGTCTACTACGAATTATTTCAGAATTCGATGATAATGAGATAGCATAATTTACATTTCGTGCAAGCTACAAAGAACGCATCCAAAACGTGGAAATAGATATAATAATAAAAAACAATAATTCATGCATAGATACATACATATAAACAGACAGACGGACATACATACATCCATGAATTCAGAAAGGCATATATAGGTATGTGTGTTTATATATATATGTTTTATTAATAAAGCTGCAAAAGCATTACATATATTGCTACTCAGAATGTCACGTTCCCGTTTGTCGGACGGTAGGGTGATGGCGTGGTAGGTGAAGATAAATAGGAGACGGCGGGGCTGGTGCGGGAGGGAAGATCAGATGCATTGTCAACGGAAAGTACTCTGACAAGGGCAGTGTGGATAGTGGTGAGGGGATGTCTACTTAGAATGAAGTGGCGAGCAATGAGTTGAGACTGAGTCTCAAAGTCATGGTTGTCACTGCATTGCCTGCGTAGACGGAGGAATTGGGAATAGGGGATGGAGAGTGGAAGGAGGAGAAGTTGAGGTGTGAGTGTGAGTCTGTGTGTTTGTAGTGGATGGAGGTGTTGAGAGTGGAGTGATGAATGCTGACCGAAATGTAAGGAAAGGAGGCAGAAGTGTCAGAGATAGTGCAGGATGGAAAGATTTGACAAAAGAGAGGAACTAGTCTAGATGTTCGCGGGAGAGTGAGGTCGCACCGACACAGTCCTCAATATAACGGCCGTATAGCTCGGGAGTGGGACCAGTGAAACTTGAGAATATTTGGGCCTCAAGGTAGCCAACTAACAGGTTCGCATAGTTGGGGCCCATTCTCGTTCCTTTGGCCTTGTATATTTGTATGCGCGTGTTACTGTTATATGTGTCTTACTATTGCTTGTATGTACGTACTTATGTAGATATGCATGTCTTTTCATATGTGCGTTTTTATATGTGCGTTTGTGAACTTTCTGAAATATCTTACGATAATTAGATACTTTTTAGGAACGCCAACTTCCAAATCATTTTGCTCTCCCTCTCTCTCTCTCTCTCTCTCTCTCTCTCTCTCTCTCTCTCTCTCTCTCTCTCTCTCTCTCTCTCTCTCTCTCTCTCTCTCTCTCTCTCTCTCTCTCTCTCTATTTTCTCTTTCTCTTTCTAATTTTCTCCTCCTTTTTTTCTGTCTTCCCCCACTTCTTTTTTTCTACTTTTTCTTTCTCCCACCACTTATTCTCTGATTTACTTTTCGTTTTCTTTCTCCAGCTTGTAACAACTAATTTGTATATTTGAAATACACATCGAGAAGTATTATGTGCATATATATATGTGTACGTGGATACCTATATATGCATTTGTATATATTCATGTTTTGCCTATATTTGTTTGTATATGTATGTTGGCATGTACCAACATTTGTATGTTTAGTGTGTATTTGTATGTATAGGGTTTTTGGTATGTGTATGCATTGCAAAATATATATGTATTTTTATGATGTTAGTTTATTTTTATGTTTTTATGCTAAACGGGCATCATTTAAATTTATTTTTACCATTAATTAAGTTACCCTGGGTATACAGGTTTTTTTCCTTCTACTAAAGCTAATTATTGATTTAAGGTTTTCTTCGATTTCTATAATAATATAATTTTAAATCGTAATTGTAATTTAATTTCACCGGTTATTGAAAAGACGATTAGTTGAAAAGACCAATGAAACAAAACCATTTTCAAAGGTGTATTTATCAACGTAATTGTATGTTTATGCAGATAACCATATGTTGTTCCATTCTCAACCAACACTATCCGACGGTCCAACGAACGGGAACGTTTTTGTAATGTCCTTGCAGTTATATTAATAAAGCATATTATTGTACCTCCGTTATTCGAGTACTAATCCCCCACCTTGTTTGATATTTATGAACAACTCATAGATTTAAAGTTTCCGTGAAAAGCCTGAATAAAGGTCCGACCTTCCGATTTCATTTACAGGGATTAGAAAAACTGAAGTACCGTTGCAGTAAGTATGTGAATCTAAGAAGGGAATAATAAGTTGAATAAAAATTATAATTATCTGATGCTCCTGTAATTTCTTTTACCTAAAACAAACGCAGGGACATTTCAGCACTCCCTCGTGTGTATGTGTGTGTATGAATGTATATGTATATATGTATACATACATACATACATACATACATATA
>NC_068983.1:25508539-25512937 GCF_001194135.2 Octopus bimaculoides
ATATATATATATATATATATAAGCGTACATAATTTTATTTATAAATAATGTGCTGTATTTAATATTCTATGAAGATCTTCAGTTAGTATTCTTAAACCTACACGTGTAATATATTCATGTATTTTCGTTATATATCACTTTTCACATTAGCATAGTAAAATATTTGTCTATAGATGTGGGAAATATTTCTTTACTGAATACTAAGTAAATCTCATCTGTTGGTATAGTGACTGGTTAGATATTTTAGAGACGAATTTGTAAATATTTTGAAACTACACCTCCGCAGATCAATTTATTTTCGGAATTCCTAAACCATTCACTATAATTTCATTGAATACAAAAGCGCTAAATATATTTCTCGACCATTCCAAGAGTTGATTCAAGAACTAAACAGAAAAAAGATTTTGTAGATAACATTATTAATTTGCATATATTACCACGGCTGGACCAAATCTCAAAACTCTGACAACGTAAACGTGTTTCAGAGTGTGGTATATATTCTGGATATGTCTGCGATACAGAGCGTTGAAGTATTGATTCCTCAAAAGGTCATACATCTCTACTGATTGAAGATTCTATACGCTATAACGTATAGTATGCTAAACTAACGAAAGTGTAAGCTTTTTGTGATTTTGTAAAATTTCGATTTTCACTTGCTATAGATACATAAGTGATCATGAAATTCCCTTATATTAAACTTTTATGTCGTCCTGTACACATGGATATGTAAGTTTTGCGATGCTAAATATTTTCACACTCGCACATCAAATCATAACAATTATACAGGAAGTTCATTTGAGTTTGGCAAAATATGCAAAAATATTCTATTGGACTTTAATCCATTTAATGGAATATGCGTTCACTCCATAAATTTGTAGATCTGTTCCACAGTAGAAATCAAAAAGCCATTGAAAGCTATACACATATGCGCACATCTTAAAACTACTTCCTCTCTCTTACTCATCCTAACAGCTAGTATATACAAACTTACACATACGCTCATACATACTCACATGCGCACGCATCACCCACACCCACAGACGTTTTGCCGTATGTTTGGAACAGCTCATGTAGAGGTATATAGGAGACATGTTGAATTGTAGCCTTTTTATCGTGTTTTTCCCATAATTTCATAGAGCTATTTCAATGTTTTCTCGAACAGTAAATATTTAATATAATTCACAAAAGGATTTAAAACTTCAGTCTTATATTAAGGTAAGGATGATCCTTGATCTGTTACTGTCTCTTTATAAATAGCAAGGTCAATGAGCTTGGTGCAGATATTGCAGATATTAGTGCCGGTATTAGAAATTGTTAACCTTTAAAATTATACATCAACAGTCGGGTGTTTATCTTTTAACTTTGGCACACATGTTTGTGTAGTTTGAAGCGCATTGTGCTGGTTTGAAATATTTGTTCCACAATTTCTTGTCTTCATTGAAAAAAGTTCTGTTAAAAAAAGAGACATTGAGGTCCCCTAATATTTTTACATCTAGTTTTGTGCTCTCATGCATACTTCATAATAGCTTCTTGTCAGAAGTGAACAGTGACCAAGGCATGATCTACCGTACTTAAATACCCAATATAACAGTTCTATACTGTTTCTTTTCTTTCAAATTTATGTTTTTTGTTTTATCTTTCCTTACATTTGTTTCAGTAATTAGAGTGCGGCCGTACTGGGACACCATTTTGAAGGGTTTTGGTTCAAATTGAGCCCAGCACTTATTCTTTTATTAGTCTCGTACTTATTCCATCGGTCTTTCTGGCCCGACCGCTAGGTTACAGGGACGTAAACACACCAAAACTGGCTTCAAACGGTGTGGTGGGGGTCGAAGACAGACACGATGACACACACATACACACACACATACACACACACACACTCACACACACACACACACACACACACACACGTATATGACAGGGCTTCTTTCAGCTTGTGCCAAACAAATCCACTCAAAAGGCATTGGTCGGCCCGAAGCTATAGCAGAAGACATTTGTCCAAGTTGAGACGCAGTGGGCGTGAACCCGGAACAATGTGACTGGAAGCAAGCATCTTATTACACAACCTCGCCAGCGATATGATATCCTACATACTTCTTTTAATATCTTGTCCTAATTGCCTTTTTGTTTTATAAATGTGACTCTCACAACATCCAATAGACATTAAGTTGGATATGTGTGTATATGTTTGTATGTATAAATTATCATCAGCAAAGTTTCAAAAAGTCCCTATGTATGCGTAGATGAGATATGCGGATGTATCTACAATAATAGATGAACACACATAGAATTGTATTGTACTAGATTCTATGAATTCACCCGGTTTCGTTTCTGTGTACACACACACCCACCAACACACATACACAAACTCAAATACAGACTCACACACATGCGCACATGCACATAATCACACACATATAACTATATGATTGTCCGTACTTTAAAACTCTGTTAAACCCCCCTTTTTTTTATAAAATTCTATCAATGATGTACAGAAAAATGTTGAAACTAGTTTGGTATGTATGTAAATAATTCTATTTAAAAACAACTACACGTTTTTCAAATTTTCATAGGTGTGTGTGTGTGTGTGTGTGTGTGTGTGTGTGTGCTTGTGTGTGTGTGTATACATGACGCTGCATGGTCATATGCTATCGTACATATGGAAGGTACATTAATATGCGAATCTAGTAACATATTGACACGTTATTAATCTTTTCTTACACACAGGGACAAACACTTATACGCAACCACGGACGCACATATAGTGATTCGTGCGAGGAATCTGGCAGTATTCGCCAACGCAGTCTTCATACACGTAGTGCTCTCTCCACTCACTCTCTCTAGCTCTATCCCTGCATGTATATATATAACTACATATATATATATATATATATATATATATATATATATATATATAAATATATGAGAATTTGTTTTGAGGTTTGAAAATACACCGGAATTTCAAAAACGTGTAGTTGTTCTTAAGTAGAATTATTTACATACATACCAAACTAGTTTCAACAATTTTTACAGAAAGAAGGACAGTGTGGAAAGAGAGAGGTACTCACATAGAATTATGAATGAGTAGATATGTGCGTGCATGTACATATAATTATCATATACGAATCCAGATCTACAAACTTGTGTGCATATGTGTATATGTAAATAAAGACAATTGAAAGCCATATTCATTGCTTTGATGTGATTTATGTAAAGATTTATTGGAGGAAGCATAGTTTGCATATATCCGAATAATGCTTATTTCAGGTTTTTGGGAATCTTTTAAGCAAATACTCGATGCCAGAATAAAAGCGAATACCTATAATATGGACTCCAAGACAGAAAGTAAGTAATCCATCTTAAATTTTAGAATAACAATGTGGATGATTTAAAAAAGAAAACATGCCATAGTTTGTTGTTTTTCGAAGCAAACAAAGTAAAATAACATGTAAGATTTAATACATATTCTGCAACATTTAACAAATTTATTCAGTGAAATTAGGAAAAGTACAATAAGTTTGTATCACTGATACTGCTTTGGAAACTATATAACTAGGTTTGGGGATAGTAATGGGAATACAAAGAGCAAAAAAATTAATGACACGGATTTAAAACATACACGGATTTAAAATACAAAGCTCATAAAAGCTTGAAAGTTATATTTTATCCTCCCAAATTAAATTGCATATTTGAAACGCAGTTGACATGTGTACGTATATATATAAATACAACATCTATCTATCTATTACCGCCTGACCGTCATGCCTTGTCCCGATGCCACCATCACAAAACTAGAACGCATACTTTTCCGCTTTCTGTGAAAGGGTGACGTTCCGATGGTGAGGCGAACCATTTGCTGTCAACAACCGTTACATGGAGGACTGGGGATGCCGTAGTTAATGATGCGCAGACATGCGCTGAGACTGCGGCATCTCTGGAACTTCATTGACGACGGTGAACAGGTGTGGGCACCGTTTGTGAGGCACGCCTTCCCGCAGCTCGTCTCACTCACCGAACTGCAAACAAGGATCAGGAAGAGACCGAAACTGGGCGATTGGCACCGCGAGTATCGCCAAGCTCTACAACAGGTCTGCCGCCCGGGAACAAACTTGTGCAACTTTCAAACGACCAATGCGTTCTATAGAGGACTAGTGTAGGGGAGGTCTGACGACACTCTCGGGGCAAACCTGGGTGTCGACGAGAAATTCCTAACCCGCCTTTTCAAGACGACGTTCGGGCCGGGGCCTATGGATAATTTCCAGAGATCCCTGGCTTGGCAATGCTATCGAGACGCACTACCAGTTCGAGAGAAGATCTACAGACACGGTTCGAAAACCACCGGACCGACCTGCCCGAGATGCGGTCAGAGCGACGAAACCGTTCTGCACGCATTCG
>NC_068983.1:25513621-25518085 GCF_001194135.2 Octopus bimaculoides
CAAGAAAAGCTCTACTTTGTAATTTGTCCATTTTCTGTATTTAGTCCTGTGTGGCTATAATAAAAAGATATCTATCTATCTATCTATCTATCTATCTATCTATCTATCTCTTTCTGTTTATATATATATATATATATATATATATATATATATATATAATGTCGATTCATAAAATATAATTTACAGTCTCGTGTCTCGCTGAAATTTTTTCTTGAGAACGTATTCTTCGTGGTTAGATGAATCAGCATCTATTTCTAGCATATAGGAGTCTGCTTTTCCTGGTCATTCCTCTTAATTTTGTATGTAATATAATTTTAATGTTCGGATTTTTTGAAATACGCTAGACCACTGGTTTTAATTGATTAATATCAATTTCTACCCTTATTATAAAATTTTTAAATAACGATGTTCTCTAACCGGTAAATTAGCTGCAGAAATTTATTAACTGCAGAGTTATTTCCGGCCTCACCGCGCCAGATTGAAGGCATTTGAAAAAATACACTGAATGTAATTTGAAAAACTTTACAGGTGCTTACTTTCGGGTAAACGTTGTGTCTAGTTCTGGAAATTATATTTTATAAATATACAGACTACGCTGATGATCCTGCAGATATTTGCTTGTGTAGATATTAACAGGTGAAACCATTGGTACGTAGGTTAATGGGGTTTTTTTTCGTATATTTTCATTTGTCTTGCCCTTTTACAGTCTGGTGTCTCGGTGAAATTTTTTCTTGGGAACGTATTCTTCGTGGTTAGATGAATTAGCATCTATTTCTAGCATATAGGAGTCCACTTTTGCTGGTCATTCCACTTAATTTTGTATATATATATATATATATACATTGTATGGGACATCCGGTGTTCATTTCGGGGAGCTTTGCCTGAAAGCTATTCTACTGCGAGTAGGTATTTAAACAAAGCACAAACACTACGTATGTGTGGCCGATAATGTGCGTGTGTATATCTATCTATCTATCTATCTATCTATCCACCTACCTACCTACCTACCTACCTACCTACCTACCTACCTACCTATCTATCTATCTATCTATCTATCTATCTATCTATCTATCTATCTATCTATCTATCTATCTATCTATAACTTTTAAATTCATTTATTGTAACGTTAATAGTACGCAAATAAATATCCGCTTTCATTATGTAGGCAACCGTCTATTGATACTGACTTGTGAGTCAGTTTTTCGGTGTTGCATCATGGTTATTCCGATATGATATGGGATAAAAATAACAATAGACACCGTAATGAAAATAGCCTAAATATTTGGTGTATCAAGAACTGCTGTCTCAAAATTAATGACAGCCTTTCAGAAAGAGGGAAAAACCTCGTCGAATTAAAACTTCGTAAGAAAGCCAAAACTTTCAGGCAGGGACCGTCGGACTCTTACACGAATTGTTAGAAAAGATCACAAAAGTACAATTCTCAAAATTACTGCAGAGCTTAATGACCACCTCGAGAACCCAGTTTCCATGTAAACCGTTCGCCAAAAGCTGCACAAAGCCGGATTTCACGGGAGGGCTGCAATCAGAAAACCACTATTTTCAGAAACAAAAGTTGGAAAGCGTTTAGACTGGAGTAAAAGCCTAGAGAACTTGTTCCTAGAGAAGTGGAAAAATGTTATTTTTTCGGTCGAGTCTTCCTTTACCTTATTTCCGACCACCGGCCGAGTATACGTGTGGAGACAGCCAAAAGAATTATTTGATCCAGACTGCCTTCTTCCATCTGTTAAACATGAAGGAGGGCCTGTGATGATCTATGGAGATATATCTTGGAAATCCGGTGTCCCCACATTTTCCCTGCATAGCAGAATTAATAGTCAAGACTTTTTAAGCATTTTATCTGATCAAATTCATACTATCGTTGCGGAACTGTTTCCGGAGGGAAACGCAATCTTTAAGGATAATAATGCACCAATTCACACAGCTAAAATTGTTACTAAATTGCACGAGGAACATTCTAGTGAAGTTGAACATCCTATCTGGCCACCACCGTTCCCAAATCTCCATATTATTGAACATTTATGGTGCATTTTAGGAAAACATGTAAGGAGTCGATATCCTCCACCATTATCTCTAGAAGAACTGGAGACAGTTTTATTTGAAGAATGGAAAAAATTCCTTTGGAAACAATTCAAATTTTGTACGAGTCCATGCCCCGTAAAATTCAAGCTGTAATTACTGCCCAAGGCGGTCCTACCCCATATTAAAATAAATTTGTGGCTGTGTGGTAAGAAGTTTGTTTTCCAATCATATGACTTTGGGTTCACTCGTACCACGTGACAACTTGGGCAAGTGTCTTCCACTATAGCTTCCGTCTGAACAAAACCTTGTGAGTGGATCTGGTAGAAGGTAACTGAAAGAAGCCCGTCATGTATATGTATATGTATATATATATTTATGCATGTGTATCTTTGTGTCAGTGCTTCTCCCAGCACCCTCACTTAACTGATTTTGGTGAGTTTCTGTCCTCGAAACCTAGCGGTTCGGCAAAATATACCAATAAAATAAGTAGTAGGCTTTAAAAGAATTAGTTCAGGGGTCGATTTCTTCGACTAAATGCGGCACTCCATCATGGCTGCTGTCAAGTGACTGAAACGTGTAAAAGAGAGTAAAAGAGAATAAAAGAGAATATATTTGTACATTGAACCGCAAAAGAAACGCAAGGCGTGTGACTGCGGAATACGTTTCAATTTTATTAAGTCAGAGATAAATTTTGATAAATCTGATTAAGTCAATTTCTTGGATACACTTTGACCACAGTCTATGTGTCATTGTCATGTGTTCTGGTAGTAAGTGGATCCAGCAGATCAAGAGTGTGGGGCGTGACATTTTCAATACCGTGTAGGCCATCGGAGGGTGTTCAAAACGGGCAGACACCATCGGTACATGATGTGCATGAGGCAGTTTACAAAAGCCATTGGCAACTGGACCAACACCCTGAGGAAAGCTGCCTTCAGTTTCACACGAGTTGTCGGCCTTGGGACCACCTAGTTCAGCCGTCTCGGGGTTTCGTCCAACAGGTATTCAATTGGGTTCAAATCCGGGCTGAGAGCCGGCGACAGCATGGTTCTGATGTTGTGCTGACACAGGAAGTTCATGGTGTTCCTGGCCGTGTGGGAGGGAACATTGATCTGCTTGAACAAGTGGCTATGGTGACGCGCTAAGACGGGCACGATGTAAGGTCTTAGGATCTGGTCAACGTAGCGCTGCGTTGTGATGCCATTCCCTCATTCGGCTGTATATTTTTGGAAGTGTTGGTTAAACATCAGTTATGCGATGACACTTGATCGCGTACATATTTAATTCTAGCACCCTCAAATTTATATTTGAAACGCTACACTGTTGAGGTGAAATAAGTAAGTGATTATAACTTTACTTTAATTCCGAGACGCGAATGTGGCTAATCTAAGTCGTGTGGATTCGTTATTTTTTCTCTTTACCTTCGTAAAAAAAGTGTGTTACGGTCGGGGAGGTATTTATGGTAGTGGAAAAAGTATTTTAACTGCTATTTCTAACTTCGGTGCGTGGTGAAGCAATTAGCTGTCCCCTGATTATAATTATGCTTATGCTTATAGAATATTTGTATAATGTTATCCTAAAGGGTTATTTTAACGTACTGAACTACTTGGTATAATTATTAATAATTAATTCATTAATTCATTGATTAATTGATTAATTTTACCTTTTATTATTATTGGTATATGTATATATGTATGTATATACATGTGTGTGTGTGTGTGTGTGTGTGTGTGTGTGTATACATATATACGTTCACCCTAACGTTTCCGTTTACATGTTAATTAGTAATGATCAGTTACATTATAGAACCATTAAACTATTAATTGCATAAACAGCTAATTATCATTTATTGAATTACTATATCAATTAATTCTACTAATCGATTGAATAATTAAAATATACAGAATGTAGATTCTATATTGAGTGATAATATATAGTTTCTGGAAATTCATTATATTTGCGGAATTATTTTCCTTCACAAATAAACAAATGACAAATTAGCAGCACCTTCAGTAATTAAGCAAATTAAAAATATGTTAAGAGAACAATTCTGTCATCGTTTGATTCTATGGAAACTAGTTTATTTATCCACTTGTGAACTTATCATTAATTAAATACTGCTACATGAAATATGATCCGGTGACATTTGACAGTTAAGTATGTATTGGTTACATTTCGTCGATGAGTACTAAATGAAGCAGTCCAGTCACTAAGATGCTCTGGATTTAACGTGTGACTGAGTATTCTGCTGGTAAGCTGGCTTTTTATATACTCGTTTCCTCGAATTTACTAGTGTGTATAAATGATTTACTGCGGTTCTTGAGGCGTTTGGACTCTTATTTCTAACAATGCTGTGTACTACCTTGTACGTTGGTTATAACTTGATATATACATACATACATATATATATATATATATATATATATA
>NC_068983.1:25519429-25521989 GCF_001194135.2 Octopus bimaculoides
GTGTGTGTGTGTGTGTGTGTGTGTGTGTGTGTGTGTGTGTGTGTGGATATATGTGTGTATGTATATATGTGTGTGCGTGTATGTATATACAGGGGTTGGACAAAATAATGGAAACACCCAGCATCATAGCATCATAATTTTGAAGTATCTTTACAACAGTCAAAAGCTTCTTTATTTTTATGCTTTTTGATTTATTATTAATGTTGCTTGATATGGTTTGCTAAAATTGCTGTTTCTTTTCAGATATCATTAGAAACAAGTAAAATTGTTGGTGTTCGTATGGCAGACGCTAGCGTAACAAAACTAGCCGAAATATTTGGTGTATCAAGAACTACTGCCTCGAAAATGACAGCCTTTGGGAAAGACAGAAAAACATACTCGTTGAAACAAAACTCCGGAAGAAAGCCAAAACTTTCAGATAGGGACCGCGAATTGTTAGGAAGGATCATAAAAGCACAGCTCAAAAAATTACTGCAGAGCTTAATAACCACGTCGGGAATCAAGTTTCCACATAAACTGTTGGCCGAGAGTTGCACAAAGCCAGATTTCACGGGAGGGCTGCAATCAGAAAACAACAGCTTTCAAAAACAAACGTTGCAAAGCGATGTGTGGAGTAAAAACCTACAGAATTGGTCCCTAGAGAAGTGGAAGGTCATTTTCTCGGACGAGTCATCCTTTACCTTATTTCCGATCACGGCCGAGTATACGTGTAGAGACAGCCAAACGAATCATTTGACCCAGACTGCCTTCTTCCAACTGCTAAACATGGAGGTGGATCTGGGGAGGGAGCTATATCTTGGAAATCCGCAGGCCCAATGGCTTCTTTTCATGGCAGAATTAATAGTCAAGACTATTTAAGCATTTTATCTGATCAAATTCATCTTATGATTACGGAACTGTTTCTGGAAGGAAACGCAATCTTTCGCGATGATAATGCACCAATTCACAGAGCTAAAGATGTTCCTGATTGGCACGAGGAACATTTAGTGAAATTCAGCATCTTATCTGCCCACCACAGTCCCCAGACCTCCATATTATTGAACATTTATGGTGTATTCAGGAAAAACAGGTAAGGAGCCGATATCCTCCACCGCCATCACTACAATAACAGGAGACTGTTTTAGGTGAAGAATGGAAAAAATTCCTTTGGAAACAATTAAAACTTTGTACGAGTCCATACCTCGTAGAATCCAAGCTGTAGTTACAACCAAAGCAGTCCTATCCCATATAAAAATGAATTTGTTTGATATTTTAAGCTGTTTCCATTATTTTGTCCAACACTTGTATATATATTGCTAGTTTCAGCACAAGAGCTCCGGATATGCCGTGTAAGTATCTGTGCGTCTGTGTGAGTGTGTAGACCTGAGTGTGTGTATGTGTGTGTGTGTGTGTGTGTGTGTGTGTGTGTGCGCGCGCGTTAGTGTATAATAATTTTACAAAAATAAATAATGTTGATAAGAGACCCCCAAACAAGCAATTTATGCAAATAAATAAATTTATGCATGAAATATATTTATAATTTCTCTCGCGTCTCTTAAATACCTTAGAGATATCAAATTCAGCTAAATAATGCGATGAATTGTAAACATTATTATATATGCTATGGAATAGTTTTCCTAGAAAGCAAAGGCGAAATAACAGAAATACAATTTACTACATATAATTATTAATTTGAAAAACTCAGCAATTGAATAATTAAGAATATTAATAATTATTTAGTGAATTTATGCGTTTCAGCTGCCCAATGTTTTTTAATTGAAACAAAATTGTTACAATTCAAGCACAATTGAATATAAGGTAGAACCTTTAACTATGCGCCCGAAAAAAATTATATTCTATTACATAGGATTAATCGGTTATTGGTTGATTTAACGGATAAATAAGTATAACTATGATTTTTCAATGAATAAATCAGTTTCTGAGGACCTAATTTAATCAAATTCAATTTAACTAGTAGAAGATAATAATACCAACTTAACTTTTATTCAAATCTCGAGGTAAGTAGTGATCACGTACTGGTGAAGCCCTTCTTATAGTATTTCTTAAAGTTAATTTATCATAAAACATGCTTTAAATATTGACGGTGAATAAACATCGGTTAAGAGTAAACATCCGATAGAAATAGTGCCTACTCCGTTACTTCGGAGAAAACTGTAGCAGATTATAAAAATGGTCTACCATAGAATTACAACAAAGTAACGCCGTTAGTAGGAGACGCTGTGAAGATAAAAGGGGCGGCTGAAATATATGAAAAATAATATTTTTAAAATGTCATGCGTAATAGTTTCCATATTTTTAGCTACGTACAGTATCTTCTGTTTAGCAGCATGCATAAATCTATTAAGGTAAAATTTTAACCTACGTGTGGACAAATTATAGAATACGTTTTTTTCTGTATGTTTAATAATTATACATTATAGTTTCATAGTTAAACACACAAGCATTTCGCTATGTGAAAAACTGTAAGATTGCGGGTCAGTTTTCGCTAACTATTGCGAAGAGAGATAGAGGAAGATAGAAATAGACAAATATACAGTTATATATATATATATATATATAT
>NC_068983.1:25522807-25524432 GCF_001194135.2 Octopus bimaculoides
AGAGAGAGAGAGAGAGAGAGAGAGAGAGAGAGAGAGAGAGAGAGAGAAAGAAACAAAAGAAGAATGAAAGTATGCAATAAATAAAAGAAGGGAGAGGAAAAGCGAAAGAGTGGAGGCGGAAACAGTGAATGCGAGAGGTAGCAGCTTACAAATATGAAAATCTATAGCGCACCGATTTCACTTCAAGTATTAACACATTTTTTCTCTTTGCTTTTGTTTACACTCATTGACTTCAAACATGCATTATAATGGCTTTCAAAAATAATTTGAACAGCATTTCACACTGCTTCCAAAAGACATACTATTCTCGTATACAAATATAGACTTAAGTACACACACATACACACAGAAGCATGCACACACAAGTATAAATGGATATGCGTGTGTATGTCTTTATGAGCATGATTACATGTTCGAATAAATGTCTTTATAGCTACATATTTATTATTTTATGATATAAGACTGCAGGTCATTTGAATTTCACTCCATAATTTTGTTTTGATTTCTGAGTCTGCAGGTATATTCTGTTGTTTAATACTTGTTATTTATTACTTTTGTTCATCATTGATCTCATTTTATTTTCGAGGTGTTAGTTCTGTCATGAGAATATATCAATATGTTTGGTGCCAAACATATTGATCTGTTTTCTCATCTTATATTGCTGCAACAATAAAACGATTTAAATTCAAAACAGCACTAATATTCTCTGTATGAGTGACTGCTCCGGAGTGAATCTATAAGCATGAAGTGAGTGCAGTCGAATGAAGTTATCAATTCTACTGTCGCTAAGACTAGAGCCTAGCTGATGTGCCATGAGACACCTTTCAAATTATTTGTTTTGGCGATCGCTTCTTTAAATAATACCAATTTTTTTGCAACATTCAGTATATAATGTGGAGATATTGAACACAGTTAAAACACTTGTTATGGTTTATATTTTATTAATCAAAACGAAAAGGCAAATAATGCCTCACTCATGGCCTTCGTATGGTCCCGAGAGGTATAGAATTACTTGCTTGATAAACGTTAGATAACGTTCAATTGATTCGTATATATTCTTTAATGCAAACGAATATACAAAACGCTAGTAATATATTTTTAACAAATTTTGTTTAAAAAAATCTAAACCAATTATAAATCGATACCAGTCATATTAGAAAGAAGCACAATATGGATTTGAAACTAGAAATAGGAAATCCAATTATAAACAAGAAGATATCTATTATATATTGTGTTTATCGACTGAAGGTGAAAGAAAATCTAAGAAGATTTGTAATAAAGGTAAAAATAAAGAGTATATTTCTTTGTATGTGGCAAAACTTATGTCCGTCTTAAATGGCTAAATCATGCCAACACGTATAATTTAAATAACTAAATACTCAACTTGATTATACATTCTTATGCAGACAAACGCACATACATACGTGTATATTTATATATAGAAAGGGTTAGAAAGATATACAGATAAACAAGAAGGTATTGTACGATCAGGATTGTAATAGGAAACAATGAAAATGAACCCAATTTTTAAATGTTACTATTTAAATATTGCTTCTTCCTTTTCTTCTTAAAACGTTGGCAGATATTGCATTAAACATCTTCTCAAGCACACACACACACACACG
>NC_068983.1:25524482-25529637 GCF_001194135.2 Octopus bimaculoides
CACACACACTCACATGCACGCACACACACACACATGTATTTGCATATGTATGTATGTATGTATTTCTGTTGCGAAGCATGGATTCTGAATAAATTTGAAGATAACAAAATCAATGCGTTTAAAATGAGCTTCTATAGGAGACTGCCATGAATCTCTTAAAACGATCACCGAAAACGTGAATGAGTGTTAGAACAAACAGGTGAACGACGACAACTTCTGAATATTGTAAACAGGATATGCTCGTCTATTATGACCATATTCGAAGAAGCAGAGATTCGAAAATCCTATCATGGAAAGAAGAGTAGAGGGCAGTAGAAGAAGAGGCAAGAACTGTGTAGACAAGAGCTGGTTGGATATGAGTGACAAGGCAGCTGGAGGATTCGCGCTTAACCCGGAAAAACGTTCGTTGTAGCGTCATCAGTGCACTACCGTCGAACTGTGCATGACGACGACGATGACTATAATGACTATATCTATCTATCTATCTATCTATCTATCTATCTATCTATCTATCTATCTATATATATATATATATATATATATATCCCCTCACCACTATCCACACCACCCTTGCCAGAGCACGTTCCGTGGGCTGTGCATTTGCTCTCTCCCTAGCAACCACCCCGTCATCACCCGTCTCCCGTTTCCCCTCACCTACAGTTCTAGCAACGTCATCGACTGCATCTCCTGCTCTCTTTATCCTTCCCTGTACATCGGTCAAACGGGACGCCGCTTGGCTGACCGGATCGCGGAACACCTCCGAGACATCAGACTTGGCAACGACACCCCGGTCTCACGCCATTTCCGCTCTACCGGTCATTCTTTACAATACCTGTCTGTGTTCGGTTTGTCCTTGGCACAGCGGCCATCCAGACTCCAGTCTTCACCGTAAACAGGAATGAATCTTCTCTCTTTGCTCCTTTGCTCCACATGGACTCAACTCTCCTCCTCTCTTCCTCTCACACATACTTCCTCTCTTCCTCTTACACATACTTCTTCTCACCCACCACTCCTTCCTCTCTTGCTCTGACATCCACTTTTCTCTTCACCCCTACCCACCTTCTCTCTTCATCGTCACCTCATCCATCGTTACCCCACCCCTATACATTCCCACCCCACCATCCCTATAAATCCCATCCAACACATGTGTATATGTGTATATGTGAAGGGGGTGTCTGTCTCCAAAACTCCAAAGTTGAGTAAACTGTTCATGCTTGGATTTGTAAACTGCGATAAGAATAACACTGGTCAACGAAGAATTTGTCCCAAGGAAAAGAATGCCTGTGCCTAATGCCCTTTTGCATGCTGAATGCAAAAATACTGCTATATTATCTGTATCAACCACAGTTTCTCCGTCACACGATATCTCTCCCAGTTCCTGTTACGTGGGCTAAATTTCAGTTAAGCTGTTGAAATGTAAAGCTAACGGTTTAAGAAATACTCCTAATTAAATTTTTTATGAACAGAATTAACCTAGTGAAATCATAAATCCAGTTATCTGAGTCAATGAGTCCCCAAAATATATGAAATAATAAAAATATGTAAAAATACTAACACATAGAAAGAAGCACAGACCAAAGAATATAATGCACTGAAGGACAATTGTAAAGATAGATGGACTGGTCTATTCAGTAACTTTTAAAACACAATAGTTTAGAAAATTTAGTTTAGGTTAGCTTTCCAATTCATAGATCGCTTACTACCTTTAAAAGTTAACAATTTATTTTAGTTTATCGATTTTTCAAAAATCTGTATCAGTTCAAGTGATAATAGTATGGACGTTAAATTAATTGAATTGTAAAAAAAACATATATACATCAGTCCGAATTATTTTGTTGAAACGTGTTAAGAGAATTTCACTGAACCATAAATATTGTATTAACGTAGTGTCAAAAACCAAGAGAAGGAGGAATAGAGAAAGAAATCAATAGAATATTCAAGTAACACATTAAAGTTAAGATATTTTAAGAATATGATATGGCAGAAATATTTTTTTTTTTCCATATGTAGCACATGGGAAATATGAGGTGCTAGATATATGAACTAAAATTATAATTTAAATGTGATATTGGCAAACACATTGTGAGTGCTGCATTTAAAATATACTGTTTTGCTTTAAAGAATAATGAGAAATTGAACATGCTAGAACATATTGGAAAGGTGAATATTCAGGAAATTGGACTGAAGAAACTTATTGTCATTATCGTAAATATTAAGCATCAGAACGCAACAACCGAACATAACCCAACAAAGGAAAAATATGTAGCCAATGGAGCTGCTAACTATTCTAACTCTCCATGTTCAAAGAAAAGAATTAGTAAAACAGAAGTGGCAGTTCTAGGTACATTGTATATGGAAAAAAAAATGAAACAGATTGGATGGTCATATATGAAAATGCTTTCATTATAAATATGCTTTATTTGAGTTATGGAAAAGAACGAAACAAGAACTAGAACAACACAGATGTGGAAAATATTATTCGATTTGTGTGAGAAGTGATACAACACTTAAAAATGTAAGTCTAAGAATATACAATATATATTAAATATTATATCATATATATTATTAGTTCACATACACGTGTATGCGTGATTGATTATGAAATTTCATATTAATAATACTGATTATTGTTCTATAAACATTATTTGGCTCGTTACTGTCGATTTCGCAGATATTGACAGAAGTTCAGTTCAGATTTCAAATTAAAATTACTGACTTTTTCTCAAGAGAAATGTTTATGAGAATTGGTGTCAATTGTTTCCATCGAAATATCAAAGAATAATGTTCTCTGTTTGAAGCCTGTAGCAAGAAATTTTAATGTTGTCTTTTTGTGTGCTACCACAAGCTGTGTGATATTCTTCATTGAAGCATGATCTAACCACGGCGGACGCATTCTCATTTAAAAGGTATTGTAAACTGTATGATTTCCAGGGTTTGGAACAGTTAAGAAAAAAATATATATAGCAAGGATAATTCACGTAATTTGTCGAAGCACGATATTTCAAATAACAGCATGATTTTAATTGAAATATTGATCGGTAAAGAGCAAAACAATCCTAAAATTGGGCAATGTTTGGAATCATATTTTATATAATATTGACTTCATGAGATCTGCCTTTCCGATAGTGAAATCATTCAGTAGAAACAAGAAAAAGACTGAAGAGAGAGAGTGTGAGAGAGGAAATTCCTTAAATTATGTTAACGCCAACATACGTGGTGTGTATAAAATAGAAAGAGCATAAATATTTTAATATGATAAACTTTTGAATATATGTTGCGGTTCAAGTCGGAATTTTAATTTCTGTTATAAACTATAAATTTCATTAACATTTTCTTTAAATGAATAATGATATCAATTAAATAAAAGCATGTCAGAATTACTCTCATAATTCACTCCTGGCATAAAATACAACTAATTTTCATGTTATAGTGAAAAATATGTTTTTAATATCATTTATAAATTTATGATGGTCTTATGCAGGCATAATTTATACAGATTTTTAATATTCATATTGAGAGTATCATAATCTTTTATTGAGTTTTTATTATTATGACCCCTTGAAAAATAGCGGTATTTTCAAGGTACAATGCAAGACTACTAAGTATAGAACTTTATTCGTTGTTTTTAGAACAGCTGCGTAGTCTATGCATTGAAGCGGAAGAATCACGACTAAGCATGTTATAGAAATGCGTTTCGCAAGACATATAATAATATGTACACATAAAAATAGAAAGTAAGTATAACACACACACTCACACACAAACACACACACACACACACAAAGACATTGCAATGGTTGAAACAAAGAAACAGCGTGCTTCCGTGAAATTCTGTTTTCTGCTTGGGAAAACGGCGGCCGGAAGAGTTGCCATGCTTCAAACAGCTTACAAGGACGCTGCGCCATGAGCAAAGCATCAGTTTACGAGCGGCTTTCACGCTTTAAGAATGGTCACTTGTCACTTGAAGACTAACTTCATTCAGAGTGACTGTCGACCTCCCGAACGAATGAAAAATATGAACATTCATGAACTGAACTTGGAGGGAAAATCAGAAGCAGTCACGGCTGAATGTGTGTAGTGAACTGAAAAAAAAAAAAAAAAACATTTAGAAGTTGATCCGGACCTTTTGTTGAAAGTCATCACTGGTGACGAAAGCTGGTGCTACGGAATTTGCTGATGTGTAAGTGGCGAAGAAAAAAAACCACGGATGTGTTAAAATGTATCCCTTCGCAAGAGCTCCAGTACTGCTTCGAACAGTGGAAAACTTCAAATGGAAAACTTCTAAAAGGGTGTAAATATGTAAGACTCTATGAATAATTTACGTAACAAACATGCAACAAATGATTACATCATTAAAATCTCACATAACGAAACACAAGTACGTCAGTAAGTATAAACTAACACTAACAATAGAATGCAAAATACTAAAAGCAAAAGCCCTTTTCAGTAGTACATCACAAGCATGCAAACTCCCAAACAAATTATTAATGACCAAGTTAACTTACAAAGTTTGATTGTAAAATCAAATGTTGTAAACTTCGTGGGTTTAGCTGTTATAGTTGCCAAACTAATACAATTTCTCAAAGACTTAGAATGCATTTACAACAATAAGCATTCATACAACATATTTAAGTATAAAACCTGTGTATAATTGACAATCATAAAGCATATTAACACGCGACTGCAGACTTAGTCGAATAAAAGTAAAACAACTTTAGATGGTATGGTGTATAAAAAAAGAATAGAAACACGACCACTATAAATGAACCTATGTTGAATCCAGTCCATGTCTTGAAGATGAGATTGTGAAGGAATGGAAACTTCAAAAATGAATCTGGGAACTTTTCTGTTCCAAACTATCTGCAAAAGATTGATTGTAAATGAAGAAACACTATGTTATAATGAGAAGAGAAATGAAATAGTCGACATCTTAATGGTATATATATATATATATATATATATGAAGTTTTAAGTGGATAGAGGCTGCTCTTTCACAGAGATGTATTTTATCGAAGCGTACGCCGGTTTAGCTCAATATCGGTTTAATGTACTTGGGATTTCATTAAATTGTCTTAGTATTAGTGTTAACATTTAAGAAGTTCCAGTTGTAGTTATAGAAGGTTTCATCCATTCGATATAGAAAAACAGAATTTCG
>NC_068983.1:25536341-25538215 GCF_001194135.2 Octopus bimaculoides
ATTTCGAACCTGGGTTCTCATTGCCCAGATTCAAAATTTCTCCAAGACACCAGAAGAAGGCTGGAAGGTATATCAGCCGAAACGTTGTGTTAACAAAAAACAAGATGAGGACAAATATCCGTCCAATGTAAATAATGTAAATAATGTAATAATTCCTAATCTCTTAAATATAGAACTGTGTTAATGATGATGATGATGATGGTGACAATAATAATAATAATAAGAAGAAGAAGAAGAAGAAGAAGAAGAAGAAGAAAAAGAAGAAGAAAGAAAGAAAGAAAGAAAGAAAGAAAACAGGAGGAGGTAGAGAAGAAGAAGAAGAAGAAGAAAGAAAGAAAGAAAGAAAGAAAGAAAGAAAACAGGAGGAGGTAGAGAAGAAGAAGAAGAAGAAGAAGAAGAAGAAGAAGAAGAAGAAGAAGAAGAAGAAGAAGAAGAAGAAGAAGAAGAATGTTCTTGTGTTAATTTCATTCTTTTGCTCTCTCTTTTTGTGTTCTTTTTGTACTCCAACGAGCTACTTAAATGAGAATTTACATTATAGTCAGAAGAAAAAATCTAATTACAGTCCATCAACTTGACCGATTAGCTTCGGCCTCTCGCTTTGTCTAAAAAAATATTGGCGTAGATTTGTTTGCATTTGTTCATGTGTGTAGTAACTGACAATTCATTGACATCACATACGCATCTTTGGCAAAACCAAGAAAGAAAAGAAATAATACATATAACAACAACTGCAACAACAAAACAACAACAGAAACCACAACAACTACAACAAGAATGATAATGATAAAGGCATTACTTTTATTGTACTGGAAATTCTCCATTGACTGTATTATCGGAGCCAGGTTGGTAGAGATACATCGCCAAGTTTTGCAAATATGTAGAAATTATGTAAATTGATTTCTTGTTGATATACGGATTTATGGGCAATGGAATAATGCGTTCTGATTACATTGGTTTTGCAGTAAACACTGATAGGATTTCTCTGCAGATAATTGAATAAGTACAATTGAAAAGGTGCCAGTATAAAAAGGTCTGAAAGGTATATATTGCAAAGAGATAAAGTCAAATTATGGATATATGTGTCAATTAAATATTTGTATTTGAAAATTTCTGTGACCCCCCACTTGTTTTTTCATGTAAACTTTGGACAGTTATTAAATGATTGAACGTAACTTTTCTGTGATTATGGAGGAGAAACGGGCAAATGGGAAATGTATTTGTGTTACTATATAAATTTTGATTATCTCCGTTGTTTATATTACAAGCGGTAGTACAAAAAGTCAACACCAAAATGCCTAGTTAAATATATGACTGATTTTCCAATAGTCCAGTGATTATTTATGTTTACTCTCATAATATACCGGCCTTGCAACAAAATCTCTTATATGTGTGTATGTTTGTGCATGTACATATCTATCTATCTATCTATCTATCTATCTGAATATATATATATATATATATATATATATATATATCTTTTACTCTTTTACTTGTTTCAGACATTTGACTGCGGCCATGCTGGAGCACCGCCTTTAGTCGAGCAAATCGACCCCGGGACTTATTCTTTGTAAGCCTAGTACTTATTCTATCAGTCTCTTTTGCAGAACCGCTAAGTGACGGGGACATAAACACACCAGCACCGGTTGTCAAGCAATGCTAGGGGGACAAAAACTGACACACAAACACATACACACACACATATATATTATACATATATACGACGGGCTTCTTTCAGTTTCCGTCTACCAAATCCACTCACAAGGCTTTGGTCGGCCCGAGGCTATAGTAGAAGACACTTGCCCACGATGCCACGCAGTGGGACTGAACCCGGAACTATGTGGTTGGTAAGCAAGCTACTTACCACACAGCCACTC
>NC_068983.1:25538570-25541404 GCF_001194135.2 Octopus bimaculoides
ATATATATATATATATACATATATATATAAATACACGCACAAACATATATATCGCGTGATCACGGGATTGACCAGACTATCGGATGTTATTAAACGTCGCGGGTCACAATGAGCACTTTTCATCGTTTTAGCTTTATTTGGAATGATGCCACTCTGTTCGTTGGCTTTGTGACCAGGTCAAAATTCCCGCTGTCAGAAGGTGTGCCTGTCGCAGGGTTACTCGTTTAAAGATGAATTGATTGGAAGAACATGAAATGAAACACTAAACACAATGCGGTCTGGGAATCAAAACGACGATCTCACGATGAGTGCAGCTGGCACGACCACTACGTCATAGCATTTTCACACACACAAACACAGGCACACACACATGCCTACATATTCATACACATATATGTGTATGCGTGTATATGTATAGTTGTAGGCGTGGATGTGTGGCAAGAATCTTCCTTCCCAACAATATGGTCCCGTGTTCTGTTCCACTGCGTGGCATCTTGGGCAGGTAAGTTCTACTACAGCCTCAGGCCGACCAAAGATTTGCGAGTTGATTTGATAGACGGATACTGAAAGAAGTCTGTCATATATATATGTGTGTATGAGTGTGTGTGTGTGTGTGTGTGTGTGTGTGTGTGTGTGTGTGTGTGTGCGTGCGTGTGCGTGTGTGTGCGTGTGTATTTGTGTTTGTTCCCCACCGTCGCTTGACAACCGATGGTGGTCTGTTTATGTCCTTGTAACTCAGCATTTCGGCGAAAGAGACAAATAGGACAAGTACTTTAAAAACAATAACTGCTGGCATAGATTCATTGAACTAAAATTATTCAAGGTTGGCCTCCAGCATGGCCACACTCTAATGACTGAAAAAAGTAAAAAGATAGAAGTTATGATTACCAGGGCGTGTTAAAAAGTTCCTGGTTTTGGGTAACAGAAAATGCAGGAAGATCAGTTAATTATAGTTTTATTCAACATATCCCCCTCTCCCATTCACACACTTATTGCAGCAATGTTTTATTTTTTCATGACACCCTTAAAGCCAGGAACTTTTCAGCATCCTGTATACCAGCACATGTAGGCTTTATGTGCAAATGACTGTGCACGTGTTTGGGTGTGCGATAAAATTCTGTCACAACACATGAAGTTTAAAACCCTGATGAAAGTGCATCAGTGTATTTTAACAAAATAAACAATACACCATTAACTGAAACGTCTTTATGTACAAACATACACTACATAACATCGTAACAATATGTAATTGAAGGAAATTCGTTGAAGTCTGGTGTCGAAAGTTAATTTTTATTGTATTAAGTAAGATTATTGAAGGAAGAAACGGACTGGATTGTGCATTTGCAACGTAGTTTAATTCTAAAGATATCCTCATACTTTTTAACATATTCATTTATGTAAAGCAAACATATTTTAATAATCATTAACACCGTATTTTTCCACTGCGAAATGTTGCATTTATGATTTTAAAACAAAGTTAGTTTTCTACAAGTTTAATAATTAAGACATTCTTTTATCGGTTTCCGTGATCGGACTGCAACAATAATAGATAATGCATTCGTGGTCTTTAAGTATTGTACGGAAGTAATGTTATGTTCGCTTAAAGTATACATGTTATTCAAACACAAACGCACAAATGAACGCACACTCAGATATATTTCCAAAATCTCTCTATACATTGTTATTCACAAGATTTCGCCGGTTCGAAGCTATGATAAAATATTCATGTTCCAGAAGCTTGGTAGAGTGATGCAAGTGGAAACCGCCCGCTATCCAGGCGAAGCAATTCACTAGTTTTTTTAATGCACAGTGTCATTCCTTTCTAACAAAAACTAATGTATGCAAATTTCATTTTATATTGCTTTTCGCAAAATATATTTTAGACGCCGTATTCGTAGAAATGTTAATGTTGTGTCACAAAGAAAGAAAACCACACATACTGGGTGTATTAGGTGCAAATGTAGTAAACATTTTAAATGAATGCATTATTTAAAATTAATATTTACTCATATTATCTTCACTATACAATTCAAATGTTATATTCACCTGCTATTACATATGCAATATTTACTATAGACAGAGAAACCTAATAAATTATATGAATTTCAAATTCACCGTATCTAAAGTGAAAACGAATATAAATACGTATATGGATATATCCATACATACGCATATGAAAGTTTATGTATGTATATATCTATCTTTAAGTATGTATTTGTGTGCATATGCATACATACATACATACATACACACATACATGCACATACACAAAGACAGGCATATAAACAAAGACTCGCGCGTGCGCACACGCAGATGTGACCAATTTGTAGTAAAAGAATCCGTAAGAAATTTGTAATGCGGTTTGTTTTACTCTGAAATTGTTTATTAGATTGAAAATATAATTATGAAATAAAGAGTTTGAAATCATCCACACACTCACACACACACACACACACATACACACGCATATATGTATGCATCTATGCTAATGTATACATACATACATGTATGTGTGTGTGTGTAGCTATGTATATATATATATATATATATATATATATGCAAGTAAAAATAAATACAAAAAAAGGGGTTTTGTATGATTGTGTATAGAGGAATATATTATTTTGTTTAAAAGAGTTCCAACACTGTCTGTTTTTTATGTTTTATTTATATTCCTGCAAAACCAATGTGGGATATAGAATATGGAATATACAATATATAATATAATATACAATATATAATATAAAATAAAAATGGATGGTACAATGAAATAAAGTATTGAATGTCTTATTGAATATATAGAATATGTCTTATTGAATAGATGAAATATTGAGTGT
>NC_068983.1:25542455-25543093 GCF_001194135.2 Octopus bimaculoides
GCCTTTGTTAATAGCTTTTTCAAGATTCTAGGTTGTCTCTTACTGAGAGTTATATTTTGATCTGTAATGATATTTCTCAATTCCTTACTTTGTGCAAGGATCGGTAAGTTCGCTTTGGCGATATTAAAGATGTCCTCAGTTGTTGTATGGGTATTCTCGAAGCCCGCTGAGTCGTGACGGGTACTTTTGCTTCAGCAGAAATTCTTTCAGTTCCATCAGGCGCTGATTTCTGGTCTCTATATCCTCTACAATAGTACATATTCTCCTGGCTAGGCAGTATGGTATGTTGCGTTTTGTGTGGGGTGGATGGCACGATTTAAATTTCAAGTATTGGTGTGTGTCTGTGTGTTTGTAATATATATCTGTGGTAATGGCGGTGTTCTTTTTAATTACCATAATATCTAAAAATGGTAATTTGCTACTGCTCATCTCCTTTGTAAATTGGATGGATGGGTGTAGCTTGTTCAGGAGGGTGTTAAATTCTACCACAATGCTTTGAGGTTTGGTCCAGATTATGAAGCAATCGTCCAGGTATCACTTCCATGCTTTTTCTATAAACTTCCTAAATTCGGTGTTATATCTCTCCTCTATTTCCAGGTAGAGTTTTTGCTCCCGTTTATGCGAATTCGGTGATGGGT
>NC_068983.1:25544695-25549313 GCF_001194135.2 Octopus bimaculoides
ATATATATATATATATATATATGTACACGAAGTAAACTAATATGATTTGACATACATATCTGTACCTAAACTTACAGACATATAATATAATTTTATATTCAAGACGATACTGTATCTGTTCGATATTCAGGTATAGATTAATAGAAACCATTCAAACACAGTAATATACAGATATATTCAATAAATATATTGTGGGTATTTTGCTGTAATGTATGAGATCTAAGCTGAAATATCATCCACTTAGATTATTTTTTCTAACATGAATAAGATAAAAGCATAAATATATACCTTCATACATAAATACATACAGATATATATATATGAATACCGATGTGTGTGTATGTGTGTATGTGTGTGTAACTATGCAAACACAAATGGAAATAATTCGCATTTATTGAAAATGGAATTCACTAGAAAACAGCCATTTCAATTTTCTTACCATATTTGCTTCTGTAAAGGAAAGTTCAGGTTCTTTAAATTCGATTGAAATCGCTTCTTTGCACATGTCATAGTTAATTCATATTTCTGCCCTAGTCTCAACGCGAAACTGAACATCCTTCAGAAAGAAATTCATTCATGTCGGTGGAAATTTAACATAGATAACTGGTGTCTAACATAGTCTTGGAAAAGCAACTATAATACGGAAACACCTGCTTCATATGTAAAACTGAAAAACCTATGTATTTATTCACGGGCTACTAAAATATATGTATCTTCATTCATTTGTATGAATTATCCATCCATCAAAAAACGCATCATAGGTTTCTGTAGGGTATGTAAATTTATGAGGATGAATAATTAGCTGAAACTCTACGTAAAATGTTTGTCATAAGCAGGGGTAACTTACCAGCCTATAATTTGACTTTTACAATTATGGTCAACAAAATAATACCCGAGATAAGTTGCACTTTCCCCGAAGACTAGTGTTCATAACATCAAATGAAATATGTTGTGTAAACAAGCCAAGCGACTGGGTTATAAAATAGCTATTACTTGACAATTCCATAGGGTACCTTTATCTGCAGCCTCAGATATCTTGCTTTCGTCAATGATTCAAAGCAATTCAATTTGAAACACATAAAGTATCTTATTACCATTTTTGCAATTTTGTCTTGAATACATTCTTTTGCTAGAGTATATATTTAATGTATAGAACAATTGTCAGCACTTTGGTATTTAGAGTTACCTGGCGCTGTTCATGGTTCACTCCTAGTGAAGTGAGTGAAATGGATAGATATCAAAGTATGTGTTTAATTATATGCAGTCAGCATGAGATATAGATATGTTTGTATGTATGTATGTATGTATGTATGTATGTATGCATGTAAGCATGTATGCATGCATGTATGTATGTACGCACGCATGTATGTATGTATCTATCTATCTATCTATACCATCATATAGAATGCATAATTGAAACGCACATACATGCATACATAACTCAGACACACAAATACACACACATAATTAATAGTTTAAAGAAAAGAAATAATACACATAGATTATACATTTTTTTAAATCATTGTACAGTCAACTTAAAATGACTGCACGATGTTTAAAAAATGAATATTCACTGTTTTCTTTAAACTAATAATTACTTCTCCTATATTGAAAAGAATGAAGTCTCTATAAGGATTTTCAGAACTGTAAAGTACTAAGAATGATTAAACCAACGAACTATAAACAGTAGTACAGAGGCATATGAATTCTAACCAGAATTATCAATCGCTAGCAGCGCAAACTGTTGCCCGTCTGGATAACATGTCCTCATATATATATATATATAAAGGTAAGATAACATGTCCCCATATATATATATAAAGGTAAGATCCAAGAATCCATGTGCAGGAATGAAGTAGCCTTTGAATAGTCTGTAGAAGGTATATAAAACAAATTTGTGAACAATCGGGGTTTATTGGCGCAGAAGGTTATGAATTTTTTACCGTATCGAAGTTCGATAAGCTGAAAAGCATTATTCTATAGTTCACGGTTTCTAATTCGTGTCACTATCCATGCGAACAAAAATCTAAATTTTAGGAATGGAGCAGGTAAAGTCCAGGCTACATATTTTTTTCTAAATAGCAGAACCTTGGAAGTAGTAATTACTCAATGAGAAGTATTGCGCTACCAATTCACCAAGCCGAAAATACATTGATTAAAAGAATGTTAAATTGTCGTCAAGGGAACACAAGTGAACTTTCAGGAAATTTGATCGGAAATAGGTTCAAAGCACAGAGAAAGAGAACAAAAAAGAAAAGGTAGGTTTGAAGAAATGATATATGGGATTGTAAAAAGTTTCTAAGAAAAAGAATAAAAATAAAGAAGAGAAGCGAAGGAAGATTAAAGATGCTTTTTGGTAAGATTGAAGCTGCTCGGAGAAGGTCTTTGCGAATATAGGCTGAGTTTATTTACTATGTCAATTGTAAATGAATAATTATTTAGTGACTTCCTGTATATGCTTTGAAACAGAGTCAAAGAAAAATAAAGCGAAGAATACCAGGAACAGGAGAGAACGATAAATTTCAGGAGTGGAAGTAAATGGGAATTTTTTACGAGAAGAGAGGGAGGGGCTTGTGGCGACGCCTGTTGTACTCTTTCGCCTCAACTTTCTCTCACTCTTTCTTCCTGTTGCTTGAGTAACGCTGCGATAGCCTGGCGTCCCGTCCAGCTGGGGGGAACATATACGCCATAGAAACCGGGCCCATGAGCCTGGCTAGGCTTTAAAAGGGTGCATAAATAAATAAACAAAATAAGATTATTCAGAAATAGGACAACATTTCAGTTCAAAGTAAGTTGGTAGTTTAACACTCAGCAGTAAAATTATATAAACCTATATTAGCGTACACGCACGTATTTTTTCCTGTGTGCCTGTATTATTTTGTAGGTAGCTTTTGTGCGCCTGTAGTATCCTGTAGTGTTTTGTAGTATCTTGTAGGCGCCTGCATATGCTCAAGTGCAAAGGAAGGTATAGGGAGAACATGATGTTAAGAAAAAATATAGAATATAAAAAATGTAAGGGTAATTAAAAAGTTGATTGTTATAAATAGATGGAAGAGCTGCAAGTGGGAACAGGGGCATAGTTAGGGAGTAGCAAGACGGACGCCATTATTTTTATTTTGAGAATGTGTTGCATAATTAGATTGTTTCGTTCATTAAGACAATTGGTGGATTGCATGAGAGAAAAGATTCATTGATCGCATTTGTTGTTATACGGTTTGGAATGGATAACTATGGGCCATTTTAAATTACATGGAATTAAGTTTTGTTTTAGGCAATGTATTAGCCGAGATAAAGAAATGCTATATATATATGTGTGTGTGTGTGTGTGTGTGTGTGTGTGTGTGTGTGTGTGTGTGTGTGTGTGTGTGTGTTTGTGTGTGTCTGTGTGTGCATAGTTAGATAGTTAGTAAGCTATACACTATCCATAAGCCAACAGACGCCTGGACATTTTGTTTGTAGAAGACTTTTGAGAGTTCGGTCTAAAATAAGATTGTAAAATAGAGGGACATATAAAATTATATCTGATAGTGTCAATAACTTTTATTTTAACAGATATAATCTATCATGCAAAAATTTGCGTTTAGAAACTTCAACCAATTTTCTGAAACTTTTAGTGACCCTGATTTTTAAAGATATATCCAGTTATAAATCTTCACCCGATCTTAATTTAAAACCCTACAAGAGCTTTTCTCACGTATTTGACGGAACACATAGGTTTCTCTTATTCTCGCTTTTAACTGACTTCAATAAGTAGTTTTCTTCAATAGTGACCTTGATATACCATACTTCTCTCTAAATATCGATACATGATATTTCTAACATTTCATTTCAATGAAAATATAATCTTTAGATTTCTTGAATTTTAATTTTAATTTTAGAAAGTAAAAAAAAAAAAAAATCCCAAAGTAAAAAAGGCAGAGAGAAAAACAACATTTGAAAAAAAAATAAGTTGACTGATAATACGAAAGGAGAAAAATTTCCTCGTACTTAATAAAATCAATATGAAGAAACTGATTAACATTTTAAATGCGATTCATTTTAATTGTGGTAAAGGATTTGTTCAGTAGCAATATTTCTCTTCAGGGGCATCATAATCCGTACCAACGTAAAGGGGATTTACTGATCAAACATATGTAAACTTGGATGAATTTCTAAAATGTTGACTATTTTCGATGCTTCACATACAGATACTGAATAGGGGAAATATAAAAATGCGTATACTCTATACATCTTCGTTGATTTAAATTTCAAACTTCCAAAATCATCTAAAGTTAACTTACACTTTCAGGAATTGTCGCCTGTATGATAGCTGACCGCCAAGGGGAGATCATTTATTTCTATGTTTCTATCTGTTGCCATACTTATAAGGCTGCATTTTGCTGATCGTATTCTATTGGTCTCTTTTTGAAAATATCCCATGAAGACAACAAAGTGTGAATAGAGGAAGTGAAGTCACACCGTCACATACCCAAACTGTGGAAGCATATATTTTGGAGTGGCTACCAACTCCTCAAACACAGAAGCCAGAAAAGCAGTCGCTGTGGATTGACACGTGTGATAGTTCACTCTAATGAAACAAGTAAAGCAATAAAAGAATATATATATATATATATATATA
>NC_068983.1:25549763-25551913 GCF_001194135.2 Octopus bimaculoides
ATATATATATATATATATATATACATATATCTGTATATATGTGTATGTGTCTGTGTTTTGTATGTGTGTGAGTAAATTTAAGTGTGTGTGCGTGCGTGCGCATAAGCCGGTGAGCCTTTGGGAGATTCAGTGGTACATTGAATAAAATTTACTTCGGTATTTACTTTTTTATTTTTGCTCCTACAATAATTTCGAATCTGCAATTGGTAATTTGGAAGATGTTAAAGTATTTCTAGCATAAATAGCTTCTATAAAAATTGTTAGCTTTTCCTAGAGGATGACCGAAGTACCAAGATTGAACGCATTGAAATTATACATAAGACAATAAGGTTCAGAATTTCTATGCATTTATAAGATTATTCGTGGAGGGCAATGGCCCAGTGGTTAGGGCGTTGTGAATGCTTATTGAGCGAAAACACCAAAAGCCCCACGAGGCTCCGGGAGGGGCTTGTGGCGACGCCTGTTGTACTCTTTCGCCTCAACTTTCTCTCACTCTTTCTTCCTGTTGCTTGAGTAACGCTGCGATAGCCTGGCGTCCCGTCCAGCTGGGGGAAACATATACGCCATAGAAACCGGGCCCATGAGCCTGGCTAGGCTTTAAAAGGGTGCATAAATAAATAAACAAAATAAGATTATTCAGAAACTTGCATAAATACACAAATAGATACAAGAATGAAATATCACAACTAACAACGTAAATACACACACACTGAAATCAAACACACTGAAAAAAATCAATTAGACACACACATATTCATAACTAAATAAACATGAACACATATAAACGTTTCTACTTTAGGCACAAGGCCCGAAATTTTTGGGGGAGGGGATTAAATCGATTAGAACGACTCCAGTAATCAACTGGTACTGAATTTATCGACCCTGAAAAGATAAAAGACAAAGTCGACCTCGGCGGAATTTGAACTCTGAACGTTAAGACAGACGAAATACCAATAAGCATTTCGCCCGGTGTGCTAACGCGCCTGGGACCACGCCGCCATACATAGGTACATATATTGATGAGCTTATGGAAGAAAAATAACCTAAAAACTGTGAAGCAGTTTAATCTTTGCTTTACGTGTTATTCCATTTAAAAAAAAAAAAAAATTTCTCACTCAAAGAGAGTAACACTTAGCAATTGTAACAGGTGGGATTAATTACCTACGTTATAGAGAAATATAAATCTATTTTTACAGAGCGCTTACGTAAACATTACCTACTTACAACCACACACATACACACGCGTGCAGTCGCTCACACACCCATATATACATACTCAGACATACATGTACGTTTCTATTTATATTTGAGTGTACATATATATATTTATATATGTGTGTGTATATATATATATATTGATAGATGATTACATACACACCCACAAGTATACGCGTATATGCGTGTGTATATATATATATATATATATATATATATATATATATATATAATTACATACATACATACATACAGGCACGTATACGTAAGTCTGTGTGTGTGTATATTTAACTTTTGTCTGCAGTAAAGAGAAAGAGTAATTTCTTTTGTAGGAAGTAATTTTATATTGTTTGCTCCCTTAATTAGTTTCAATGAAAATGTAATTACCTTCACTTATGGATACATTCCATATGCACTATTAAGTCTGTTATTTCTGTGACTATAGAATCAAAAAGTATATAACACTGAAATGTATTCCTACGGTGAACTTTTTAGGTAATTAACGAAAGCGTTAGTAGAGCATGCATAATTGCATATTTCCAAAGGCCAGCGTATATTTAAAATAAATGATAATGAAATCGAACAGGCGCAGGAGTGGCTGTGTGGCAAGTAGCTTGTTTACAAACCCCATGGTTCCGGGTTCAGTCTACTACAACCTCAGACCAACCAGAGTGGATTTGGTAGCCGGAAACTGAAAGAAGCCTGTCGTATATATATATGTATGTATGTGTGTGTGTGTGTGTGTGTGTATGTGGAGGCGCAATTCCCAGTGGCTAGGGCAGCGCACTCGCGGTCGGAGGATCGCAGTTTCCATTCGCAGACCGGGCGTTGTGTGTGTTTATTGAGCGAAAACACCTAAAGCTCCACGAGGCTCCTGCATAGGGTGGTGGCGAACCCTGTTGTATTCTTTCATCCCAACTTTCTCTCACTCTTTC